>NW_028295076.1:0-174000 GCF_964341445.2 Mesoplodon mirus | reverse complement strand
GTGAGAACCAGGAGGTTAAAGGGGCTGTCTCTCCAAGTTGGGAGATTAATAGTAAATCAGTTGGAAAGTGAAACCGGAACACCAGGAGAGGGACTATCCGTTGAGTTTTAGAGACCTTTCGTATTCACAGTGTGTCCATTCTCTAGGTTTCCGGTACATGTTATACCTGTAGTAATATTCCCTTCAACCTGGAGGGTTGGGACCCATGGAATGCGTGCCATGCATTATTGCTTTAAAGGGTCTGCATTTGCTCACCCAATCTCACCAATCCTCTAAGTCCCAAGTGTCCAGCCTTATGCCACATCCAGCTGTCATTGTAGACAGGGTCATTCCAGGTTTCATCAGAGACCCTGAAGTAATTGTAAAGAATTTCCCTGTTTTTCTGTTTTGTTTTTGAAATTCCTTTTTATAGTGGCTTTGAGCTGATTCTCGCTGCCATGTTTATGCAAGTCTAGACACACTTGCTTCCCTTACGGAGACATATCAATACATAGGTTTTAAGATTCTTACTAGTCAGATATATTCCTCTGCGGGAAATATGGGGTTTTGAGTCCCTTTCACTGAGGAAGGTATAGGTAGGTCTTGTCTATTCCATAGTTGGTTTTTGGAACGGTACCTGTGCTTATATCAAACTCTGGTTTTATGCTTCACCCCACCTCTCCTTCCCCCTTAAGCAGGCATAAGAGTGTTTTCTAAATGTGAGACTCTGTTCTCTTTCCTAACTCAGTTCATGTGTAGCCATGTTTACAGGATCTTCATAAGTGATATCTTATGATAAACTTCTTTTTCTGTGTGACTTATTTCACTTAGAATCATCGTACCTGAATCCACTCATTTTGCTGCTACTGGTCTCATGACATTGATTTCATTGCTGAAGGATATTCCATCGTAAGTAAGTACCACAATTTTTTGAACCATTTTTATATTTCCTGGGATATTTAAGGTGTACCCAAGTTGAGGTTCTTGTAAGCAGTGCAGCCCTAGATTTGAGGGTGGCTCTGTCTTATTGATTTTTAGTTTTCCCATGGTATATTCCCTAGACTGGAAGTGCCCTTGGCTCTGTAGCTCTATTGTTTACTTGTTTTAGGGAACACAATGCACTCCTCCAGAGAGGCAGTTGGCAATTTACATCCCGCCCATAAGCATAAAAATGCTCCGTGTTCTCAAGGGCCTGTCTTGCCTTTCTGGTTTTTACACATTTTGAGGTTGTCCCTTTTGACCAGTGGGAAGTGATACATCTTTGTAGTGCAGATTTGCATTGCCCGCTTGCTTGCTTGTCCAAAAAGGGTGTATGCGTTTTCTCCTGAATATATTCAAGAGAAAACGCATAAGCCCTCTTTGGCCAAGTGCATCATTGTCGAAGTTGTGTCCCTTTTCCTGTGCTTTAAAGCCGATTCCAATGTAACTCTTGAAATCTGTTTCCTGCTATTCTGCCTCGTTTCAAGTCCGCTCGTTGCCTTCCCTCAACAGATTTTTGGACGATAGTAGTCTTTTATTACTCTGCCAGTTTGTGAATTGCTGTGCCCCTAATCTCCATTTTTCTACTCGTTTTTTGTGAGCTGAACCCAAGTCCAAAATTGTGATTCAGGACCTATACTGGTTCCCGGTGGGTGGCTGAGACTTTGGTTAATTCTTCTTCCTGCTGGGAAATTAGAGTGATATGTGCCCGTCCAAATGCCTAACAGCTACTCTCTCATTGGTTCTCCCTCTTTTCTTTCATCCTTTGCCAAATAGGCAACCTTTGCGGACCAGGAGGTTAAAGGGGCTGTCTCTCCAAGTTGGCAGATTGATAGTAAAGCAGTTGGAAAATCAAACCGGAGCACCAGGAGAGGGACTATTTGTTGAGTTGTAGAAACATTTTGTATTCACAGTGTGTCCATTCTCTAAGTTTCCCTTACTTGTTATATCTATAGTAATATTACCTTCAACCAGGAGAGTTGGGACTGATGGAATGGGTGCCATGCAGTACTGCTTTAAAGGGTCTACATTTGCTCACCAAATCTCACCAATCCTCTCAGTCCCAAGTGTCCAGCCTTATGCCACATCCAGATGTCGTTGTAGATATGGTCATTCCAGAAATCATCAGAGACCCTGAAGGAATTGTAAAGAAATTCCATGTTTTTTTGTTTTGTTTTTGAAATTTCATTTTATAGTGGGTTTGAGCTGATTCTCGCTGCCATGTTTATGCCATTCTAGACACAATTGATTCCCTTACGGAGACATATCAATACATAGGTATTAAAGTTCTTACTAGTCACATATATTCCTCTGTGGGGAATATGGGGTTTTGAGTCCCTTTCACAGAGTAAGGTGTAGGTCTTGTCTATTCCTTATTTGGTTTTTTGAACAGTACCTGTGCTTATATCAAACTCTGGTGTTATGCATCACCACACCTCTCCTTCCCCTTAAGCAGGCATAAGAGTGTTTTCTAAATGTGAGGCTCTGTTCTCTTTCCTAACTCTGTTCATGTGTAGCCATGTTTACAGGATCTTCATAAGTGATATCTTATGATAAGTTTCTTTTACTGTGTGACTTATTTCACTTAGAATCATCGTACCTGAATCCACTCATTTTGCTGCTACTGGTCTTATGACATTGATTTCATGGCTGAAGGATATTCCATCATATGTAAGTACCACAATTTTTTAAACCATTTTTATCTTTCCTGGGATACTTAAGGTGTACCCAAGTTGATGTTCTTGTATGCAGTGCAGCCCTAAATTTTGGGATGGCTTTGTCTTATTGATTTTCAGTTTTCCCAATGAATATTCCCTAGACTGGAAGTGCCCTTGGCTCTGTAGCTCTGTTGTTGACTTGTATTAGCGAACACAATGCACTCCTCCAGAGAGGTAGTTGGCAATTTACATCCCGCCCATTAGCATAACAAGACTCCCTGTTTTCCAGGGCCTGTCTTGCCTTTCTGGTTTTTAACCATTTTGTGGATGTCCCTTTTAACCGGTGGGAAGTGATACTACTTTGTAGTGCAGATTTGCATTGCCCGCTTGCTTGCTTGGCCAAAAAGGGCGTATGCGTTTTCTCCTGAATATATGCAGGAGAAAACGCACACGCCCTTTTTGGCCAAGTGCATCATTGTCGAAGTTTTGCCCCTCTTCCTGTGCTTTATAGGGGATTCCAACGTACCTCTTGAAACCTGTTTCCTGCTATTCTGCCTCACTTTCAAGTCCACCTCGTTGCCTTCCGTCAACAGATTTTTGGACGATAGTTGTCCTTTATTACTCTGCCAGTTTGTGAATTGTTGTGCCCCTGAGCTCCATTATTTAACTATTTTTTTTTGAGCTGAACGCAAGTCCAATATTTTGGTTCAGGAACTATACTGGTTCCCGGTGGGTGGCTGAGACTTTGGTTAATTCTTCTTCCTCACGGGAAATAAGAGTGACATGTGCCCGTCCAAATGCCTAACAGCTATTCTATCATTGGTTCTCCCTCTTCACTTTCATCCACTGTCAAACTGGCAACCTCTGCGAACCAGGAGGTTAAAGGTGCTGTCTCTCCAAGCTGGGAGATTAAAAGTAAATCAGTTGGAAAGTCAAACCGGAGCACCAGTAGAGGGACTATTTGTTGAGTTTTAGAGACCATTCTTATTCACAGTGTGTCCATTCTCTAGGATTCCCATATATGTTATAGCTCTAGTAATATTCCCTTCAAACTGGAGACATGGGACCCATGGAATGGGTGCCATGCATTATTGCTTTAAAGGGTCTGCGTTTGCTCACCCAATCTCACCAGTCCTCTCAGTCCCATATGTACAGCCTTATGCCACATCCAGCTGTCATTGTAGATAGGGTCATTCCAGGTTTCATTCAGAAACCCTGAAGGAATTGTACAGAATTTCCCTTTTTTTGTTGTTTTTCAAATTCCTTTTTATAGTGGGTTTGAGCTGATTCTCGCTGCCATGTTTATGCCAGGCTAGACACAATTGATTCCCTTAAGGTGACATATCAATACATAGGTTTTAAGTTTCTTATTAGTCAGATATATTCCTCGGAGGGAAATATGTGGTTTTGAGTCCCTTTCACTGAGATAGGTGTAGGTATTGTCTATTCCATACTTGGTTTTTGGAACGGTATCTGTGCTTATATCAAACTCTGGTTTTATGCATCACCCCACCTCTCCTTCCCCATTAAGCAGGCATAAGAGTGTTTTCTAAATGTGAGACTCTGTTCTCTTTCCTAAATCAGTTCATATATAGCCATGTTTACAGGATCTTCATAAGTGATATCTTATGATAAGTTTCTTTTTCTGTGTGACTTATTTCACTTAGAATCATCGTACCTGTATCCACTCATTTTGCTGCAACTGGTCTTATGATATTGATTTCATGGCTGAGGGATATTCCATCATACATATGTAGCACAATTTTTTGAACCAATTTTATCTTTCCTGGGATAATTAAGGTGTACCCAAGTTGAGGTTCTTGTAATCAGTGCCACCCTAAATTTTGGGGTGGCTCTGTCTTATTGATTTTCAGTTTTCCCAAGGTATATTCCCTGGACTGGAAGTGCCCTTGGCTCTGTAGCTCTGTTGTTTACTTGTTTTAGGGAACACAATGCACCCCTCCAGAGAGGCAGTTGGCAATTTACATCCCGCCCATCAGCATAACAAGGCTCCCTGTTCCCCAGGGCCTGTCTTGCCTTTCTGAATTTTACCCATGTTGCGGATATCCCTTTTGACCGGTGGGAAGTGATACTTCTTTGTAGTGCACATTTGCATTGCCTGCTTGCTTGCTTGGCCAAAAAGGGCGTATGCATTTTCTCCTGAATATATTCAGGAGGAAACACATACGCCCTTTTTGGCCAAGTGCATAATTGTCGAAGTTGTGAGCCTCTTCCTGTGCTTTACAGGTGATTCCAACGTACCTTTTGAAATCTGTTTCCTGCTATTCTGCCTCGCTTTCAAGTCCGCCTCGTTGCCTTCCCTCAACCGATTTTGGGATGATAGTTGTCGTTTATTACTCTGCCTGTTTGTGAATTGCTGTGCTCCTGAGCTCCACTATTTAACTTGTTTTTAGTTAGCTGAACGCATGTCCAATATTTTGGTTCAGGAACTATACTGGTTCCCGTGGGTGGCTGAGACTTTGGTTAATTCTTCTTCCTCCCGGGAAATAAGAGTGACATGTTCCCGTCCAGATGCCTAACAGCTACTCTTTCATTGGTTCTCCCTCTTCCCTTTCATCCACTGTAAAATTGGCAACCTGTGCGAACCAGGAGGTTAAAGCTGCTGTCTCTCCAAGCTGGAAGATTGATAGTAAAGCAGTTGGAAAGTCAAACAGGAGCACCAGGAGAGGGACTATTCATTGAGTTTTAGAGACCTTTCGTATTCACAGTGTGTCCATTCTCTAAGTTTCCCGTACATGTTATAGCTGTAGTAATATTCCCTTTAACCGGGAGACATGGGACCCATGGAATGGGTGCCATGCATTATTGCTTTAAAGGGTCTGCATTTGCTCACCCAATCTCACCAATCCTCTCAGTCCCATGTGTCCAGCCTTTTGCGACATCCAGCTGTCATTGTAGATATGGTCATTCCAGGTTTCATCAGAGAGCCTGAAGGAATTGTAAAGAATTTCCCTGTTTTTTTGTTTTTCAAATTCCTTTTCATAGTGGGTTTGAGCTGATTCTCGCTACCATGTTTATGCCAGTCTAGACACACTTGATTCCTTTATGGAGACATATCAATACATAGGTTTTAAGATTCTTACTAGTCAGATATATTCCTCTGTGGGAAATATGGTGTTTTGAGTCCCTTTCACTGAGGAAGGGGTAGGTCTTGTCTATTCCATAGTTGGTTTTGGAACGCTACCAGTGCTTATATCAATCTCTGGTTTTATGCATCACCCCACCTCTCCTTCCCCCTTAAGCAGGCATAAGAGAGTTTTCTAAATGTGAGACTCTGTTCTCTTTCCTAACTCAGTTCATGTGTAGCCATGTTTACAGGATCTTCAAAAGTGATATCTTATGATAAGTTTCTTTTTCTGTGTGACTTATTTCACTTAGAATCATCGTACATAAATCCACTCATTTTGCTGATACTGGTCTTATGACATTGATTTCATGGCTGAGGGATATTCCGTCTTACGTAAGTACCACAAATTTTTGAACCATTTTTATCTTTCCTGGGATATTTAAGGTGTACCCAAGTTGAGGTTCTTGTAAGCAGTACAGCCCTAAATTTGGGGTGGCTCTGTCTTATTGATTTTCAGTTTTCCCAAGGTATATTCTCTAGACTGGAAGTGCCCTTGGCTCTGTAGCTCTGTTGTTTACTTGTTTTAGGGAACACAATGCACTCTTCCAGAGAGGCAGTTGGCAATTTACATCCCGCCCATCAGCATAACAAGGCTCCCTGTTCTCCAGGGCCTGTCTTGCCTTTGTGAATATTACACATTTTGTGGATATCCATTTTGACCGGTGGGAAGTGATACTTCTTTGTAGTGCAGATTTGCATTGCCCACTTGCTTGCTTGGCCAAAATTGGCGTATGCGTTTTCTCCTGAATATATTAAGGACAAAACGCATATACCCTTTTTGGCCAAGTGCATCATTGTCGAAGTTGTGCCCCTCTTCCTGTGCTTTAAAGGCGATTCCAATGTACCTCTTGAAATCTGTTTCCTGCTATTGTGCCTCACATTCAAGTCCGCCTCGTTGCCTTCCCTCAACAGATTTTTTGATGATAGTTGGCCTTTATTACTCTGCCAGTTTGTGAATTACTTTGCCCCATAGCTCCATTTTTTAACTCGTTTTTTCTGAGCTAAACACAAGTCCAATATTTTGTTCAGGACATATACTGGTCCCCGGTGGGTGGCTGAGACTTTGGTTAATTCTTCTTCCTCCCAGGAAATAAGAGTGACAGTTGCCCTTCCAAATGGCTAACAGCTACTCTCTCATTGGTTCTCCCTATTCCCTTTCATCCTATGCCAATTTGGCAACCTGAGCGCACCAGGAGTTTAGAGGTGCTTTCTCTCCAAGTTGGGAAATTGATAGTAAAGCAGTTGGAAGGTCAGACTGGAGCACCAGCAGAGTCACTATTCGTTGAGTTTTAGAAACCTTTCGTATTCACAGTGTGTCCATTCTCTAGGTTTCCCATACATGTTATAGCTGTAGTAATATTCCCTTCAACCTGGAGAGTTGCGATCCATGGAATGAGTGCCATGCATTATTGCTTTAAAGGGTCTGCCTTTGCTCACCCAATCTCACCAATCCTCTCAGTCCCATGTGTCCAGCCTTATGCCAACTCCAGCTGTCATTGTAGATAGGGTCATTCCAAGTTTCAACATAGACCCTGAAGGAATTGTAAAGAATTTTCCTGTTTCTTTTTGTTTTGTTTTTGAAATTCCGTTTTATAGTGGGTTGGAGCTGATTCTTGCTGCCATGATTATGCAAGTCTAGACACACTTGATTGCCTTAAGGAGACATATCTGTACATAGGTTTTAAATTTCTTACTAGTCAGATACATTCCTCTGCGGGAAATATGGGATTTTGAGTCCCTTTCACTGAGGAAGGTGTAGGTCTTGTCTATTCCATAGTTGGTTTTTGGAACGGTACCTGTGCTTATATCAAACTCTGGTTTTATGCATCACCCCACCACTCCTTCCTCTTTAAGCAGGCATAAGAGTGTTTTCTAAATGTGAGACTCTCTTCTCTTTCCTAACTCCGTTCATGTGTAGCCATGTTTACAGGATTATCATAAGTGATATCTTATGATACGTTTCTTTTTCAGTGTGACTTATTTCACTTAGAATCATGGTACCTGAATCCAATCATTTTGCTGCAACTGGTCCTATGACATTGATTTCATGGCTGAGGGATATTCCATCGTACGTAAGTACCACAATTTTTTGAAACAATTTTATCCTTCCTGGGATATTTAAGTTGTACCCAAGTTGAGGTTCTTGTAAGCAGTGCAGCCCTAAATTTGGGGTGGCTCTGTCTTATTGATTTTCAGTTTTCCCAAGGTATATTCTCTAGACTGGAAGTGCCCTTGGCTCTGTAGCTCGGTTGTTTACTTGTTTTAGGGAACACAATGCACTCTTCCAGAGAGGCAGTTGGCAATTTACATCCCGCCCATCAGCATAACAAGGCTCCCTGTTCTCCAGGGCCTCTCTTGCCTTTCTGAATTTTACCCATATTGTGGAGGTCCCTTTTGACCAGTGGGAAGTGATACTTCTTTGTAGTGCAGACTTGCTTTGCCCACTTTCTTGCTTGGCCAAAAAGGGTGTATGCGTTTTCTCCTGAATATACTGAGGAGAAAATGCATAAGCCTTTTTTGGCCAAGTGCATCATTGTCGAAGTTGTGCCCCTCTTCCTGTGCTTTAAAGGCGATTCCAACGTACCTCTTGAAATCTGTTTCCTGCTATTCTGCCTCACTTTCAAGTCCGCCACGCTGCCTTCCCTCAACAGATTTTTGGATGATAGTTGGCCTTTATTACTCTGCCAGTTTGTGAATTGCTCTGCCCCATAGCTCCATTTTTTAACTCGTTTTTTGTGAGCTGAACGCAAGTCTAATATTTTGGTTCAGGACCTATACTGGTTCCCGGTGAGTGGCTGAGACTTTGGTAAATTCTTCTTCCTCCCAGGAAATAAGAGTGACAGTTGCCCGTCCAAATGAATGACAGCTACTCTCTCATTAGTTCTCCCACTTCCCTTTCATCCTTTGCCAAATTGGCTACCTGAGCGCACCAAGAGGTTAAAGGTGCTGTCTTTGCTACTTGGGAGTTTGATAGTAAAGCATTTGGAAAGTCAAACTGGAGCACCAGGAGAGGCACTCTTCTTTGAGTTTTAGAGACTTTTCGTATTCACAGTGTGTCCATTCTCTAGGGTTCCCGTACATGTTATAGCTGTAGTAATATTCCCTTCAACCTGGAGACATGGGACCCATGGAATGGGTGCCATGCATTATTGCTTTAAAGGGTCTGCATTTGCTCACCCAATCTCACCAATCCTCTCAGTCCCATGTGTCCATCCTTATGCCACATCCAGCTGTCATTGAAGATAGGGTCATTCCAGGTTTCAACACAGACCCTGAAGGAATTGTAAAGAATTTCCCTGTTTTTTGGTTGTGTTTTTGAAATTCCTTTTTATAGTGGGTTTGAGCTGATTCTCGCTGCCATGTTTATGCCAGTCTAGACACACTTGATTCCCTTACAGAGACATATCAATACATAGGTTTTAAGATCCTTACTAGTCAGATATATTCTTCTGCGGGAAATATGGGATTTTGAGTCCCTTTCACTGAGGATGTTGTAGGTAGATCTTGTCTATTCCATAGTTGGTTTTTGGAAAGGTACCTGTGCTTATATCAAACTCTGGTTTTATGCATCATCCCACCTCTCCTTCCCCCTTAAGCAGGCATAAGTGTGTTTTCTAAATGTGAGACTCTGTTCTCTTAACTAACTCAGTTCATGTGTAGCCATGTTTACAGGATCTTCATAAGTGATATCTTATGATACGTTTCTTTTTCAGTGTGACTTATTTCACTTAGAATCATCGTACCTGAATCCACTCATTTTGCTGCTACTGGTCTTATGAGTTTGATTTCATGGCTGAGGGATATTCCATCGTACGTAATTACCACAATTTTTTGAACCATTTTTATATTTCCTGGGATATTTAAGGTGTACCCAAGTTGAGGTTCTTGTAAGCAGTGCAGCCCTAAATTTTGGGGTGTCTCTGTCTTATTGCTTTTCAGTTTTCCCAAGGTATATTCCCTAGACTGGAAGTGTCCTTGGCTCTGTAGCTCTGTTGTTTACCTGTTTTAGGGAACACAATGAACTCCTTCAGAGAGGAAGTTGGCAGTTTGCATCCCGCCCATCAGCATAACAAGGCTCCCTGTTCTGCAGGGCATGTCTTGAATTTCTGGTTTTTACCCTTTTTGTGGATGTCCATTTGGACCGGTGGGAAGTGATACTTCCTTGTAGTGCAGATTTGCATTGCCCGCTTGCTTGCTTGGCCAAAAAGGGCGTATGAGTTTTCTCCTGAATATACACAAGAGATAACGCATACGCCCTTTTTGGCCAAGTGCATCATTGTCGAAGTTGTGCCCCTCTTCCTGTGCTTTAAAGGCGATTCCAACGTACCTCTTGAAATCTGTTTCCTGCTATTCTCCCTCACGTACAAGTCCGACTCGTTGCCTTCCCTCAACAGATTTTTGGATGGTAGTTGGCCTTTATTACTCTGCCAGTTTGTGAAATGTTCTGCCCCATAGCTCCATTATTTAACTCGTTTTTTGTGAGCTGAACGCAAGTCCAATATTTTGGTTCAGGACCTATAGTGATTCCCGGTGGGTGGCTGAGACTTTGGTTAATTATTTTTCCTCCCAGGAAATAAGAGTGACATGTGCCCGTCCAAATGCCTAACAGCTACTCTCTCATTGGTTCTCCCTCTTCCCTTTCATCCTTTGCCAAATTGGCAACCTGTGCAAACCAGGAGGTTAAAGGTGCTGTCTCTCCAAGTTGGGAGATTGATAGTAAAGCAGTTGGAAAGTCAAACTGGAGCACCAGGAGAGGGACTATTCTTTGAGTTTTAGAAACCTTTCATATTCACAGTGTGCCCATTCTCTAGGTTTCCCATACATGTTATAGCTGTAGTAATATTCCCTTCAACCTGGAGAGTTGGGACCCATGGAACGGGTGCCATACATTATTGCTTTAAAGGGTCTGCATTTGCTCACCCAATCTCACCAATCCTCTCAGTCCCATGTGTCCAGACTTATGCCATATCCAGCTGTCGTTTTAGATAGGGTCATTTCAGGTTTCATCAGAGACCCTGAAGGAATTGTAAGGAATTTCCCTGTTTTTTTGTTTTGTTTTTGAAATTCCTTTTTATAGTGGGTTTGAGGTGATTCTCACTGCCATGTTTATGCCAGTCTAGACACACTTGATTCCCTTACGGAGACATATCAATACATAGGTTTTAAGATTCTTACTACTCAGATATATACCTCTGTGGGAAATATGGGGTTTTGAGTCCCTTTCACTGAGGAAGGTATAGGTAGGTCTTGTATATACCATAGTTGGTTTTAGGAACGGTACCTGTGCTTATATCAAACTCTGGTTTTATGCATCACCCCACCTCTCCTTCCCCCTTAAGCAGGCATAAGAGTGTTTTCTAAATGTGAAACTCTGTTCTCTTTCCTAACACAGTTCATGTGTAGCCATGTTTACAGAAACTTCGTAACTGATATCTTATGATAAGCTTCTTTATCTGTGTGACTTATTTCACTTAGAATCATCGAATCTGAATCCACTCATTTTGCTGCTACTGGTCTTATGACATTGATTTCATGGCTGACGGATATTCCATCGTACGAAAGTACAACAATTTTTTGAACCATTTTTATATTTCCTGTGATATTTAAGGTGTACCCAAGTTGAGGTTCTCGTAAGCAGTACAGCCCTAAATTTGAGGGTGGCTCTGTCTTATTGATTTTCAGTTTTCCCAAGGTATATTCCCTAGAATGGAAGTGCCCTTGGCTCTGTAGCTCTGTTGTTTACTTGTTTTATGGAACACAATGCACTCCTCCATAGAGGTAGTTGACAATTTACATCCCGCCCATCAGCATAACAAGGCTCCCTGTTCTCCAGGGCCTGTCTTGCCTTTCTGATATTTACACATTTTGTGGATGTCCCTTTTGACCGGTGGGAAGGGATACTTCTTTGTAGTGCAGATTTGCATTGCCCGCTTGCTTTCTTGGCCAAAAAGGGCGTATGCGTTTTCTCCTGCATATATTCAGGAGAAAATGCATACGCCCTTTGTGGCCAAGTGCATCATTGTCGAAGTTGTGCACCTCTTCCTGTGCTTTATACGTGATTCCAACGTACCTCTTGAAATCTGTTTCCTGCTATTCTGCCTCGCTTTCAAGTCCGCCTCGTTGGCTTCCCTCAACAGATTTTTGGATGACAGTTATCCTTTATTACTCTGCCAGGTTGTGAATTGCTGTGCCCTTGAGCCCCATTTTTAAACTCGTTTTTTGTGAGCTGAACACATGGCCAATATTTTGGTTCAGGACCTATACTGGTTCCCGGTTGGTGGCTGAGACTTTGGTTAATTCTTCTTCCTGCCGGGAAATTAGAGTGACATATGCCCGGCCAAATGCCTAACAGCTACTCTCTCATTGGTTCTCGCTCTTCCCTTTCATCCTCTGCCAAATTGGCAACCTGTGAGAACCAGGAGGTTAAAGGGGCTGTCTCTCCAAGTTGGGAGATTAATAGTAAATCAGTTGGAAAGTGAAACCGGAACACCAGGAGAGGGACTATCCGTTGAGTTTTAGAGACCTTTCGTATTCACAGTGTGTCCATTCTCTAGGTTTCCGGTACATGTTATACCTGTAGTAATATTCCCTTCAACCTGGAGGGTTGGGACCCATGGAATGCGTGCCATGCATTATTGCTTTAAAGGGTCTGCATTTGCTCACCCAATCTCACCAATCCTCTAAGTCCCAAGTGTCCAGCCTTATGCCACATCCAGCTGTCATTGTAGACAGGGTCATTCCAGGTTTCATCAGAGACCCTGAAGGAATTGTAAAGAATTTCCCTGTTTTTCTGTTTTGTTTTTGAAATTCCTTTTTATAGTGGCTTTGAGCTGATTCTCGCTGCCATGTTTATGCAAGTCTAGACACACTTGCTTCCCTTACGGAGACATATCAATACATAGGTTTTAAGATTCTTACTAGTCAGATATATTCCTCTGCGGGAAATATGGGGTTTTGAGTCCCTTTCACTGAGGAAGGTATAGGTAGGTCTTGTCTATTCCATAGTTGGTTTTTGGAACGGTACCTGTGCTTATATCAAACTCTGGTTTTATGCTTCACCCCACCTCTCCTTCCCCCTTAAGCAGGCATAAGAGTGTTTTCTAAATGTGAGACTCTGTTCTCTTTCCTAACTCAGTTCATGTGTAGCCATGTTTACAGGATCTTCATAAGTGATATCTTATGATAAACTTCTTTTTCTGTGTGACTTATTTCACTTAGAATCATCGTACCTGAATCCACTCATTTTGCTGCTACTGGTCTCATGACATTGATTTCATTGCTGAAGGATATTCCATCGTAAGTAAGTACCACAATTTTTTGAACCATTTTTATATTTCCTGGGATATTTAAGGTGTACCCAAGTTGAGGTTCTTGTAAGCAGTGCAGCCCTAGATTTGAGGGTGGCTCTGTCTTATTGATTTTTAGTTTTCCCATGGTATATTCCCTAGACTGGAAGTGCCCTTGGCTCTGTAGCTCTATTGTTTACTTGTTTTAGGGAACACAATGCACTCCTCCAGAGAGGCAGTTGGCAATTTACATCCCGCCCATAAGCATAAAAATGCTCCGTGTTCTCAAGGGCCTGTCTTGCCTTTCTGGTTTTTACACATTTTGAGGTTGTCCCTTTTGACCAGTGGGAAGTGATACATCTTTGTAGTGCAGATTTGCATTGCCCGCTTGCTTGCTTGTCCAAAAAGGGTGTATGCGTTTTCTCCTGAATATATTCAAGAGAAAACGCATAAGCCCTCTTTGGCCAAGTGCATCATTGTCGAAGTTGTGTCCCTTTTCCTGTGCTTTAAAGCCGATTCCAATGTAACTCTTGAAATCTGTTTCCTGCTATTCTGCCTCGTTTCAAGTCCGCTCGTTGCCTTCCCTCAACAGATTTTTGGACGATAGTAGTCTTTTATTACTCTGCCAGTTTGTGAATTGCTGTGCCCCTAATCTCCATTTTTCTACTCGTTTTTTGTGAGCTGAACCCAAGTCCAAAATTGTGATTCAGGACCTATACTGGTTCCCGGTGGGTGGCTGAGACTTTGGTTAATTCTTCTTCCTGCTGGGAAATTAGAGTGATATGTGCCCGTCCAAATGCCTAACAGCTACTCTCTCATTGGTTCTCCCTCTTTTCTTTCATCCTTTGCCAAATAGGCAACCTTTGCGGACCAGGAGGTTAAAGGGGCTGTCTCTCCAAGTTGGCAGATTGATAGTAAAGCAGTTGGAAAATCAAACCGGAGCACCAGGAGAGGGACTATTTGTTGAGTTGTAGAAACATTTTGTATTCACAGTGTGTCCATTCTCTAAGTTTCCCTTACTTGTTATATCTATAGTAATATTACCTTCAACCAGGAGAGTTGGGACTGATGGAATGGGTGCCATGCAGTACTGCTTTAAAGGGTCTACATTTGCTCACCAAATCTCACCAATCCTCTCAGTCCCAAGTGTCCAGCCTTATGCCACATCCAGATGTCGTTGTAGATATGGTCATTCCAGAAATCATCAGAGACCCTGAAGGAATTGTAAAGAAATTCCATGTTTTTTTGTTTTGTTTTTGAAATTTCATTTTATAGTGGGTTTGAGCTGATTCTCGCTGCCATGTTTATGCCATTCTAGACACAATTGATTCCCTTATGGAGACATATCAATACATAGGTATTAAAGTTCTTACTAGTCACATATATTCCTCTGTGGGGAATATGGGGTTTTGAGTCCCTTTCACAGAGTAAGGTGTAGGTCTTGTCTATTCCTTATTTGGTTTTTTGAACAGTACCTGTGCTTATATCAAACTCTGGTGTTATGCATCACCACACCTCTCCTTCCCCTTAAGCAGGCATAAGAGTGTTTTCTAAATGTGAGGCTCTGTTCTCTTTCCTAACTCTGTTCATGTGTAGCCATGTTTACAGGATCTTCATAAGTGATATCTTATGATAAGTTTCTTTTACTGTGTGACTTATTTCACTTAGAATCATCGTACCTGAATCCACTCATTTTGCTGCTACTGGTCTTATGACATTGATTTCATGGCTGAAGGATATTCCATCATATGTAAGTACCACAATTTTTTAAACCATTTTTATCTTTCCTGGGATACTTAAGGTGTACCCAAGTTGATGTTCTTGTATGCAGTGCAGCCCTAAATTTTGGGATGGCTTTGTCTTATTGATTTTCAGTTTTCCCAATGAATATTCCCTAGACTGGAAGTGCCCTTGGCTCTGTAGCTCTGTTGTTGACTTGTATTAGCGAACACAATGCACTCCTCCAGAGAGGTAGTTGGCAATTTACATCCCGCCCATTAGCATAACAAGACTCCCTGTTTTCCAGGGCCTGTCTTGCCTTTCTGGTTTTTAACCATTTTGTGGATGTCCCTTTTAACCGGTGGGAAGTGATACTACTTTGTAGTGCAGATTTGCATTGCCCGCTTGCTTGCTTGGCCAAAAAGGGCGTATGCGTTTTCTCCTGAATATATGCAGGAGAAAACGCACACGCCCTTTTTGGCCAAGTGCATCATTGTCGAAGTTTTGCCCCTCTTCCTGTGCTTTATAGGGGATTCCAACGTACCTCTTGAAACCTGTTTCCTGCTATTCTGCCTCACTTTCAAGTCCACCTCGTTGCCTTCCGTCAACAGATTTTTGGACGATAGTTGTCCTTTATTACTCTGCCAGTTTGTGAATTGTTGTGCCCCTGAGCTCCATTATTTAACTATTTTTTTTTGAGCTGAACGCAAGTCCAATATTTTGGTTCAGGAACTATACTGGTTCCCGGTGGGTGGCTGAGACTTTGGTTAATTCTTCTTCCTCACGGGAAATAAGAGTGACATGTGCCCGTCCAAATGCCTAACAGCTATTCTATCATTGGTTCTCCCTCTTCACTTTCATCCACTGTCAAACTGGCAACCTCTGCGAACCAGGAGGTTAAAGGTGCTGTCTCTCCAAGCTGGGAGATTAAAAGTAAATCAGTTGGAAAGTCAAACCGGAGCACCAGTAGAGGGACTATTTGTTGAGTTTGAGAGACCATTCTTATTCACAGTGTGTCCATTCTCTAGGATTCCCATATATGTTATAGCTCTAGTAATATTCCCTTCAAACTGGAGACATGGGACCCATGGAATGGGTGCCATGCATTATTGCTTTAAAGGGTCTGTGTTTGCTCACCCAATCTCACCAGTCCTCTCAGTCCCATATGTACAGCCTTATGCCACATCCAGCTGTCATTGTAGATAGGGTCATTCCAGGTTTCATTCAGAAACCCTGAAGGAATTGTACAGAATTTCCCTTTTTTTGTTGTTTTTCAAATTCCTTTTTATAGTGGGTTTGAGCTGATTCTCGCTGCCATGTTTATGCCAGGCTAGACACAATTGATTCCCTTAAGGTGACATATCAATACATAGGTTTTAAGTTTCTTATTAGTCAGATATATTCCTCGGAGGGAAATATGTGGTTTTGAGTCCCTTTCACTGAGATAGGTGTAGGTATTGTCTATTCCATACTTGGTTTTTGGAACGGTATCTGTGCTTATATCAAACTCTGGTTTTATGCATCACCCCACCTCTCCTTCCCCATTAAGCAGGCATAAGAGTGTTTTCTAAATGTGAGACTCTGTTCTCTTTCCTAAATCAGTTCATATATAGCCATGTTTACAGGATCTTCATAAGTGATATCTTATGATAAGTTTCTTTTTCTGTGTGACTTATTTCACTTAGAATCATCGTACCTGTATCCACTCATTTTGCTGCAACTGGTCTTATGATATTGATTTCATGGCTGAGGGATATTCCATCATACATATGTAGCACAATTTTTTGAACCAATTTTATCTTTCCTGGGATAATTAAGGTGTACCCAAGTTGAGGTTCTTGTAATCAGTGCCACCCTAAATTTTGGGGTGGCTCTGTCTTATTGATTTTCAGTTTTCCCAAGGTATATTCCCTGGACTGGAAGTGCCCTTGGCTCTGTAGCTCTGTTGTTTACTTGTTTTAGGGAACACAATGCACCCCTCCAGAGAGGCAGTTGGCAATTTACATCCCGCCCATCAGCATAACAAGGCTCCCTGTTCCCCAGGGCCTGTCTTGCCTTTCTGAATTTTACCCATGTTGCGGATATCCCTTTTGACCGGTGGGAAGTGATACTTCTTTGTAGTGCACATTTGCATTGCCTGCTTGCTTGCTTGGCCAAAAAGGGCGTATGCATTTTCTCCTGAATATATTCAGGAGGAAACACATACGCCCTTTTTGGCCAAGTGCATAATTGTCGAAGTTGTGAGCCTCTTCCTGTGCTTTACAGGTGATTCCAACGTACCTTTTGAAATCTGTTTCCTGCTATTCTGCCTCGCTTTCAAGTCCGCCTCGTTGCCTTCCCTCAACCGATTTTGGGATGATAGTTGTCGTTTATTACTCTGCCTGTTTGTGAATTGCTGTGCTCCTGAGCTCCACTATTTAACTTGTTTTTAGTTAGCTGAACGCATGTCCAATATTTTGGTTCAGGAACTATACTGGTTCCCGTGGGTGGCTGAGACTTTGGTTAATTCTTCTTCCTCCCGGGAAATAAGAGTGACATGTTCCCGTCCAGATGCCTAACAGCTACTCTTTCATTGGTTCTCCCTCTTCCCTTTCATCCACTGTAAAATTGGCAACCTGTGCGAACCAGGAGGTTAAAGCTGCTGTCTCTCCAAGCTGGAAGATTGATAGTAAAGCAGTTGGAAAGTCAAACAGGAGCACCAGGAGAGGGACTATTCATTGAGTTTTAGAGACCTTTCGTATTCACAGTGTGTCCATTCTCTAAGTTTCCCGTACATGTTATAGCTGTAGTAATATTCCCTTTAACCGGGAGACATGGGACCCATGGAATGGGTGCCATGCATTATTGCTTTAAAGGGTCTGCATTTGCTCACCCAATCTCACCAATCCTCTCAGTCCCATGTGTCCAGCCTTTTGCGACATCCAGCTGTCATTGTAGATATGGTCATTCCAGGTTTCATCAGAGAGCCTGAAGGAATTGTAAAGAATTTCCCTGTTTTTTTGTTTTTCAAATTCCTTTTCATAGTGGGTTTGAGCTGATTCTCGCTACCATGTTTATGCCAGTCTAGACACACTTGATTCCTTTATGGAGACATATCAATACATAGGTTTTAAGATTCTTACTAGTCAGATATATTCCTCTGTGGGAAATATGGTGTTTTGAGTCCCTTTCACTGAGGAAGGGGTAGGTCTTGTCTATTCCATAGTTGGTTTTGGAACGCTACCAGTGCTTATATCAATCTCTGGTTTTATGCATCACCCCACCTCTCCTTCCCCCTTAAGCAGGCATAAGAGAGTTTTCTAAATGTGAGACTCTGTTCTCTTTCCTAACTCAGTTCATGTGTAGCCATGTTTACAGGATCTTCAAAAGTGATATCTTATGATAAGTTTCTTTTTCTGTGTGACTTATTTCACTTAGAATCATCGTACATAAATCCACTCATTTTGCTGATACTGGTCTTATGACATTGATTTCATGGCTGAGGGATATTCCGTCTTACGTAAGTACCACAAATTTTTGAACCATTTTTATCTTTCCTGGGATATTTAAGGTGTACCCAAGTTGAGGTTCTTGTAAGCAGTACAGCCCTAAATTTGGGGTGGCTCTGTCTTATTGATTTTCAGTTTTCCCAAGGTATATTCTCTAGACTGGAAGTGCCCTTGGCTCTGTAGCTCTGTTGTTTACTTGTTTTAGGGAACACAATGCACTCTTCCAGAGAGGCAGTTGGCAATTTACATCCCGCCCATCAGCATAACAAGGCTCCCTGTTCTCCAGGGCCTGTCTTGCCTTTGTGAATATTACACATTTTGTGGATATCCATTTTGACCGGTGGGAAGTGATACTTCTTTGTAGTGCAGATTTGCATTGCCCACTTGCTTGCTTGGCCAAAATTGGCGTATGCGTTTTCTCCTGAATATATTAAGGACAAAACGCATATACCCTTTTTGGCCAAGTGCATCATTGTCGAAGTTGTGCCCCTCTTCCTGTGCTTTAAAGGCGATTCCAATGTACCTCTTGAAATCTGTTTCCTGCTATTGTGCCTCACATTCAAGTCCGCCTCGTTGCCTTCCCTCAACAGATTTTTTGATGATAGTTGGCCTTTATTACTCTGCCAGTTTGTGAATTACTTTGCCCCATAGCTCCATTTTTTAACTCGTTTTTTCTGAGCTAAACACAAGTCCAATATTTTGTTCAGGACATATACTGGTCCCCGGTGGGTGGCTGAGACTTTGGTTAATTCTTCTTCCTCCCAGGAAATAAGAGTGACAGTTGCCCTTCCAAATGGCTAACAGCTACTCTCTCATTGGTTCTCCCTATTCCCTTTCATCCTATGCCAATTTGGCAACCTGAGCGCACCAGGAGTTTAGAGGTGCTTTCTCTCCAAGTTGGGAAATTGATAGTAAAGCAGTTGGAAGGTCAGACTGGAGCACCAGCAGAGTCACTATTCGTTGAGTTTTAGAAACCTTTCGTATTCACAGTGTGTCCATTCTCTAGGTTTCCCATACATGTTATAGCTGTAGTAATATTCCCTTCAACCTGGAGAGTTGCGATCCATGGAATGAGTGCCATGCATTATTGCTTTAAAGGGTCTGCCTTTGCTCACCCAATCTCACCAATCCTCTCAGTCCCATGTGTCCAGCCTTATGCCAACTCCAGCTGTCATTGTAGATAGGGTCATTCCAAGTTTCAACATAGACCCTGAAGGAATTGTAAAGAATTTTCCTGTTTCTTTTTGTTTTGTTTTTGAAATTCCGTTTTATAGTGGGTTGGAGCTGATTCTTGCTGCCATGATTATGCAAGTCTAGACACACTTGATTGCCTTAAGGAGACATATCTGTACATAGGTTTTAAATTTCTTACTAGTCAGATACATTCCTCTGCGGGAAATATGGGATTTTGAGTCCCTTTCACTGAGGAAGGTGTAGGTCTTGTCTATTCCATAGTTGGTTTTTGGAACGGTACCTGTGCTTATATCAAACTCTGGTTTTATGCATCACCCCACCACTCCTTCCTCTTTAAGCAGGCATAAGAGTGTTTTCTAAATGTGAGACTCTCTTCTCTTTCCTAACTCCGTTCATGTGTAGCCATGTTTACAGGATTATCATAAGTGATATCTTATGATACGTTTCTTTTTCAGTGTGACTTATTTCACTTAGAATCATGGTACCTGAATCCAATCATTTTGCTGCAACTGGTCCTATGACATTGATTTCATGGCTGAGGGATATTCCATCGTACGTAAGTACCACAATTTTTTGAAACAATTTTATCCTTCCTGGGATATTTAAGTTGTACCCAAGTTGAGGTTCTTGTAAGCAGTGCAGCCCTAAATTTGGGGTGGCTCTGTCTTATTGATTTTCAGTTTTCCCAAGGTATATTCTCTAGACTGGAAGTGCCCTTGGCTCTGTAGCTCGGTTGTTTACTTGTTTTAGGGAACACAATGCACTCTTCCAGAGAGGCAGTTGGCAATTTACATCCCGCCCATCAGCATAACAAGGCTCCCTGTTCTCCAGGGCCTCTCTTGCCTTTCTGAATTTTACCCATATTGTGGAGGTCCCTTTTGACCAGTGGGAAGTGATACTTCTTTGTAGTGCAGACTTGCTTTGCCCACTTTCTTGCTTGGCCAAAAAGGGTGTATGCGTTTTCTCCTGAATATACTGAGGAGAAAATGCATAAGCCTTTTTTGGCCAAGTGCATCATTGTCGAAGTTGTGCCCCTCTTCCTGTGCTTTAAAGGCGATTCCAACGTACCTCTTGAAATCTGTTTCCTGCTATTCTGCCTCACTTTCAA
Organism: Mesoplodon mirus; assembly: GCF_964341445.2. Classification (NCBI taxonomy): domain Eukaryota; kingdom Metazoa; phylum Chordata; class Mammalia; order Artiodactyla; family Ziphiidae; genus Mesoplodon; species Mesoplodon mirus. The sequence goes on along the minus strand of NW_028295076.1, from coordinate 153,442 downwards.
GTCCGCCACGCTGCCTTCCCTCAACAGATTTTTGGATGATAGTTGGCCTTTATTACTCTGCCAGTTTGTGAATTGCTCTGCCCCATAGCTCCATTTTTTAACTCGTTTTTTGTGAGCTGAACGCAAGTCTAATATTTTGGTTCAGGACCTATACTGGTTCCCGGTGAGTGGCTGAGACTTTGGTAAATTCTTCTTCCTCCCAGGAAATAAGAGTGACAGTTGCCCGTCCAAATGAATGACAGCTACTCTCTCATTAGTTCTCCCACTTCCCTTTCATCCTTTGCCAAATTGGCTACCTGAGCGCACCAAGAGGTTAAAGGTGCTGTCTTTGCTACTTGGGAGTTTGATAGTAAAGCATTTGGAAAGTCAAACTGGAGCACCAGGAGAGGCACTCTTCTTTGAGTTTTAGAGACTTTTCGTATTCACAGTGTGTCCATTCTCTAGGGTTCCCGTACATGTTATAGCTGTAGTAATATTCCCTTCAACCTGGAGACATGGGACCCATGGAATGGGTGCCATGCATTATTGCTTTAAAGGGTCTGCATTTGCTCACCCAATCTCACCAATCCTCTCAGTCCCATGTGTCCATCCTTATGCCACATCCAGCTGTCATTGAAGATAGGGTCATTCCAGGTTTCAACACAGACCCTGAAGGAATTGTAAAGAATTTCCCTGTTTTTTGGTTGTGTTTTTGAAATTCCTTTTTATAGTGGGTTTGAGCTGATTCTCGCTGCCATGTTTATGCCAGTCTAGACACACTTGATTCCCTTACAGAGACATATCAATACATAGGTTTTAAGATCCTTACTAGTCAGATATATTCTTCTGCGGGAAATATGGGATTTTGAGTCCCTTTCACTGAGGATGTTGTAGGTAGATCTTGTCTATTCCATAGTTGGTTTTTGGAAAGGTACCTGTGCTTATATCAAACTCTGGTTTTATGCATCATCCCACCTCTCCTTCCCCCTTAAGCAGGCATAAGTGTGTTTTCTAAATGTGAGACTCTGTTCTCTTAACTAACTCAGTTCATGTGTAGCCATGTTTACAGGATCTTCATAAGTGATATCTTATGATACGTTTCTTTTTCAGTGTGACTTATTTCACTTAGAATCATCGTACCTGAATCCACTCATTTTGCTGCTACTGGTCTTATGAGTTTGATTTCATGGCTGAGGGATATTCCATCGTACGTAATTACCACAATTTTTTGAACCATTTTTATATTTCCTGGGATATTTAAGGTGTACCCAAGTTGAGGTTCTTGTAAGCAGTGCAGCCCTAAATTTTGGGGTGTCTCTGTCTTATTGCTTTTCAGTTTTCCCAAGGTATATTCCCTAGACTGGAAGTGTCCTTGGCTCTGTAGCTCTGTTGTTTACCTGTTTTAGGGAACACAATGAACTCCTTCAGAGAGGAAGTTGGCAGTTTGCATCCCGCCCATCAGCATAACAAGGCTCCCTGTTCTGCAGGGCATGTCTTGAATTTCTGGTTTTTACCCTTTTTGTGGATGTCCATTTGGACCGGTGGGAAGTGATACTTCCTTGTAGTGCAGATTTGCATTGCCCGCTTGCTTGCTTGGCCAAAAAGGGCGTATGAGTTTTCTCCTGAATATACACAAGAGATAACGCATACGCCCTTTTTGGCCAAGTGCATCATTGTCGAAGTTGTGCCCCTCTTCCTGTGCTTTAAAGGCGATTCCAACGTACCTCTTGAAATCTGTTTCCTGCTATTCTCCCTCACGTACAAGTCCGACTCGTTGCCTTCCCTCAACAGATTTTTGGATGGTAGTTGGCCTTTATTACTCTGCCAGTTTGTGAAATGTTCTGCCCCATAGCTCCATTATTTAACTCGTTTTTTGTGAGCTGAACGCAAGTCCAATATTTTGGTTCAGGACCTATAGTGATTCCCGGTGGGTGGCTGAGACTTTGGTTAATTATTTTTCCTCCCAGGAAATAAGAGTGACATGTGCCCGTCCAAATGCCTAACAGCTACTCTCTCATTGGTTCTCCCTCTTCCCTTTCATCCTTTGCCAAATTGGCAACCTGTGCAAACCAGGAGGTTAAAGGTGCTGTCTCTCCAAGTTGGGAGATTGATAGTAAAGCAGTTGGAAAGTCAAACTGGAGCACCAGGAGAGGGACTATTCTTTGAGTTTTAGAAACCTTTCATATTCACAGTGTGCCCATTCTCTAGGTTTCCCATACATGTTATAGCTGTAGTAATATTCCCTTCAACCTGGAGAGTTGGGACCCATGGAACGGGTGCCATACATTATTGCTTTAAAGGGTCTGCATTTGCTCACCCAATCTCACCAATCCTCTCAGTCCCATGTGTCCAGACTTATGCCATATCCAGCTGTCGTTTTAGATAGGGTCATTTCAGGTTTCATCAGAGACCCTGAAGGAATTGTAAGGAATTTCCCTGTTTTTTTGTTTTGTTTTTGAAATTCCTTTTTATAGTGGGTTTGAGGTGATTCTCACTGCCATGTTTATGCCAGTCTAGACACACTTGATTCCCTTACGGAGACATATCAATACATAGGTTTTAAGATTCTTACTACTCAGATATATACCTCTGTGGGAAATATGGGGTTTTGAGTCCCTTTCACTGAGGAAGGTATAGGTAGGTCTTGTATATACCATAGTTGGTTTTAGGAACGGTACCTGTGCTTATATCAAACTCTGGTTTTATGCATCACCCCACCTCTCCTTCCCCCTTAAGCAGGCATAAGAGTGTTTTCTAAATGTGAAACTCTGTTCTCTTTCCTAACACAGTTCATGTGTAGCCATGTTTACAGAAACTTCGTAACTGATATCTTATGATAAGCTTCTTTATCTGTGTGACTTATTTCACTTAGAATCATCGAATCTGAATCCACTCATTTTGCTGCTACTGGTCTTATGACATTGATTTCATGGCTGACGGATATTCCATCGTACGAAAGTACAACAATTTTTTGAACCATTTTTATATTTCCTGTGATATTTAAGGTGTACCCAAGTTGAGGTTCTCGTAAGCAGTACAGCCCTAAATTTGAGGGTGGCTCTGTCTTATTGATTTTCAGTTTTCCCAAGGTATATTCCCTAGAATGGAAGTGCCCTTGGCTCTGTAGCTCTGTTGTTTACTTGTTTTATGGAACACAATGCACTCCTCCATAGAGGTAGTTGACAATTTACATCCCGCCCATCAGCATAACAAGGCTCCCTGTTCTCCAGGGCCTGTCTTGCCTTTCTGATATTTACACATTTTGTGGATGTCCCTTTTGACCGGTGGGAAGGGATACTTCTTTGTAGTGCAGATTTGCATTGCCCGCTTGCTTTCTTGGCCAAAAAGGGCGTATGCGTTTTCTCCTGCATATATTCAGGAGAAAATGCATACGCCCTTTGTGGCCAAGTGCATCATTGTCGAAGTTGTGCACCTCTTCCTGTGCTTTACACGTGATTCCAACGTACCTCTTGAAATCTGTTTCCTGCTATTCTGCCTCGCTTTCAAGTCCGCCTCGTTGGCTTCCCTCAACAGATTTTTGGATGACAGTTATCCTTTATTACTCTGCCAGGTTGTGAATTGCTGTGCCCTTGAGCCCCATTTTTAAACTCGTTTTTTGTGAGCTGAACACATGGCCAATATTTTGGTTCAGGACCTATACTGGTTCCCGGTTGGTGGCTGAGACTTTGGTTAATTCTTCTTCCTGCCGGGAAATTAGAGTGACATATGCCCGGCCAAATGCCTAACAGCTACTCTCTCATTGGTTCTCGCTCTTCCCTTTCATCCTCTGCCAAATTGGCAACCTGTGAGAACCAGGAGGTTAAAGGGGCTGTCTCTCCAAGTTGGGAGATTAATAGTAAATCAGTTGGAAAGTGAAACCGGAACACCAGGAGAGGGACTATCCGTTGAGTTTTAGAGACCTTTCGTATTCACAGTGTGTCCATTCTCTAGGTTTCCGGTACATGTTATACCTGTAGTAATATTCCCTTCAACCTGGAGGGTTGGGACCCATGGAATGCGTGCCATGCATTATTGCTTTAAAGGGTCTGCATTTGCTCACCCAATCTCACCAATCCTCTAAGTCCCAAGTGTCCAGCCTTATGCCACATCCAGCTGTCATTGTAGACAGGGTCATTCCAGGTTTCATCAGAGACCCTGAAGGAATTGTAAAGAATTTCCCTGTTTTTCTGTTTTGTTTTTGAAATTCCTTTTTATAGTGGCTTTGAGCTGATTCTCGCTGCCATGTTTATGCAAGTCTAGACACACTTGCTTCCCTTACGGAGACATATCAATACATAGGTTTTAAGATTCTTACTAGTCAGATATATTCCTCTGCGGGAAATATGGGGTTTTGAGTCCCTTTCACTGAGGAAGGTATAGGTAGGTCTTGTCTATTCCATAGTTGGTTTTTGGAACGGTACCTGTGCTTATATCAAACTCTGGTTTTATGCTTCACCCCACCTCTCCTTCCCCCTTAAGCAGGCATAAGAGTGTTTTCTAAATGTGAGACTCTGTTCTCTTTCCTAACTCAGTTCATGTGTAGCCATGTTTACAGGATCTTCATAAGTGATATCTTATGATAAACTTCTTTTTCTGTGTGACTTATTTCACTTAGAATCATCGTACCTGAATCCACTCATTTTGCTGCTACTGGTCTCATGACATTGATTTCATTGCTGAAGGATATTCCATCGTAAGTAAGTACCACAATTTTTTGAACCATTTTTATATTTCCTGGGATATTTAAGGTGTACCCAAGTTGAGGTTCTTGTAAGCAGTGCAGCCCTAGATTTGAGGGTGGCTCTGTCTTATTGATTTTTAGTTTTCCCATGGTATATTCCCTAGACTGGAAGTGCCCTTGGCTCTGTAGCTCTATTGTTTACTTGTTTTAGGGAACACAATGCACTCCTCCAGAGAGGCAGTTGGCAATTTACATCCCGCCCATAAGCATAAAAATGCTCCGTGTTCTCAAGGGCCTGTCTTGCCTTTCTGGTTTTTACACATTTTGAGGTTGTCCCTTTTGACCAGTGGGAAGTGATACATCTTTGTAGTGCAGATTTGCATTGCCCGCTTGCTTGCTTGTCCAAAAAGGGTGTATGCGTTTTCTCCTGAATATATTCAAGAGAAAACGCATAAGCCCTCTTTGGCCAAGTGCATCATTGTCGAAGTTGTGTCCCTTTTCCTGTGCTTTAAAGCCGATTCCAATGTAACTCTTGAAATCTGTTTCCTGCTATTCTGCCTCGTTTCAAGTCCGCTCGTTGCCTTCCCTCAACAGATTTTTGGACGATAGTAGTCTTTTATTACTCTGCCAGTTTGTGAATTGCTGTGCCCCTAATCTCCATTTTTCTACTCGTTTTTTGTGAGCTGAACCCAAGTCCAAAATTGTGATTCAGGACCTATACTGGTTCCCGGTGGGTGGCTGAGACTTTGGTTAATTCTTCTTCCTGCTGGGAAATTAGAGTGATATGTGCCCGTCCAAATGCCTAACAGCTACTCTCTCATTGGTTCTCCCTCTTTTCTTTCATCCTTTGCCAAATAGGCAACCTTTGCGGACCAGGAGGTTAAAGGGGCTGTCTCTCCAAGTTGGCAGATTGATAGTAAAGCAGTTGGAAAATCAAACCGGAGCACCAGGAGAGGGACTATTTGTTGAGTTGTAGAAACATTTTGTATTCACAGTGTGTCCATTCTCTAAGTTTCCCTTACTTGTTATATCTATAGTAATATTACCTTCAACCAGGAGAGTTGGGACTGATGGAATGGGTGCCATGCAGTACTGCTTTAAAGGGTCTACATTTGCTCACCAAATCTCACCAATCCTCTCAGTCCCAAGTGTCCAGCCTTATGCCACATCCAGATGTCGTTGTAGATATGGTCATTCCAGAAATCATCAGAGACCCTGAAGGAATTGTAAAGAAATTCCATGTTTTTTTGTTTTGTTTTTGAAATTTCATTTTATAGTGGGTTTGAGCTGATTCTCGCTGCCATGTTTATGCCATTCTAGACACAATTGATTCCCTTACGGAGACATATCAATACATAGGTATTAAAGTTCTTACTAGTCACATATATTCCTCTGTGGGGAATATGGGGTTTTGAGTCCCTTTCACAGAGTAAGGTGTAGGTCTTGTCTATTCCTTATTTGGTTTTTTGAACAGTACCTGTGCTTATATCAAACTCTGGTGTTATGCATCACCACACCTCTCCTTCCCCTTAAGCAGGCATAAGAGTGTTTTCTAAATGTGAGGCTCTGTTCTCTTTCCTAACTCTGTTCATGTGTAGCCATGTTTACAGGATCTTCATAAGTGATATCTTATGATAAGTTTCTTTTACTGTGTGACTTATTTCACTTAGAATCATCGTACCTGAATCCACTCATTTTGCTGCTACTGGTCTTATGACATTGATTTCATGGCTGAAGGATATTCCATCATATGTAAGTACCACAATTTTTTAAACCATTTTTATCTTTCCTGGGATACTTAAGGTGTACCCAAGTTGATGTTCTTGTATGCAGTGCAGCCCTAAATTTTGGGATGGCTTTGTCTTATTGATTTTCAGTTTTCCCAATGAATATTCCCTAGACTGGAAGTGCCCTTGGCTCTGTAGCTCTGTTGTTGACTTGTATTAGCGAACACAATGCACTCCTCCAGAGAGGTAGTTGGCAATTTACATCCCGCCCATTAGCATAACAAGACTCCCTGTTTTCCAGGGCCTGTCTTGCCTTTCTGGTTTTTAACCATTTTGTGGATGTCCCTTTTAACCGGTGGGAAGTGATACTACTTTGTAGTGCAGATTTGCATTGCCCGCTTGCTTGCTTGGCCAAAAAGGGCGTATGCGTTTTCTCCTGAATATATGCAGGAGAAAACGCACACGCCCTTTTTGGCCAAGTGCATCATTGTCGAAGTTTTGCCCCTCTTCCTGTGCTTTATAGGGGATTCCAACGTACCTCTTGAAACCTGTTTCCTGCTATTCTGCCTCACTTTCAAGTCCACCTCGTTGCCTTCCGTCAACAGATTTTTGGACGATAGTTGTCCTTTATTACTCTGCCAGTTTGTGAATTGTTGTGCCCCTGAGCTCCATTATTTAACTATTTTTTTTTGAGCTGAACGCAAGTCCAATATTTTGGTTCAGGAACTATACTGGTTCCCGGTGGGTGGCTGAGACTTTGGTTAATTCTTCTTCCTCACGGGAAATAAGAGTGACATGTGCCCGTCCAAATGCCTAACAGCTATTCTATCATTGGTTCTCCCTCTTCACTTTCATCCACTGTCAAACTGGCAACCTCTGCGAACCAGGAGGTTAAAGGTGCTGTCTCTCCAAGCTGGGAGATTAAAAGTAAATCAGTTGGAAAGTCAAACCGGAGCACCAGTAGAGGGACTATTTGTTGAGTTTGAGAGACCATTCTTATTCACAGTGTGTCCATTCTCTAGGATTCCCATATATGTTATAGCTCTAGTAATATTCCCTTCAAACTGGAGACATGGGACCCATGGAATGGGTGCCATGCATTATTGCTTTAAAGGGTCTGCGTTTGCTCACCCAATCTCACCAGTCCTCTCAGTCCCATATGTACAGCCTTATGCCACATCCAGCTGTCATTGTAGATAGGGTCATTCCAGGTTTCATTCAGAAACCCTGAAGGAATTGTACAGAATTTCCCTTTTTTTGTTGTTTTTCAAATTCCTTTTTATAGTGGGTTTGAGCTGATTCTCGCTGCCATGTTTATGCCAGGCTAGACACAATTGATTCCCTTAAGGTGACATATCAATACATAGGTTTTAAGTTTCTTATTAGTCAGATATATTCCTCGGAGGGAAATATGTGGTTTTGAGTCCCTTTCACTGAGATAGGTGTAGGTATTGTCTATTCCATACTTGGTTTTTGGAACGGTATCTGTGCTTATATCAAACTCTGGTTTTATGCATCACCCCACCTCTCCTTCCCCATTAAGCAGGCATAAGAGTGTTTTCTAAATGTGAGACTCTGTTCTCTTTCCTAAATCAGTTCATATATAGCCATGTTTACAGGATCTTCATAAGTGATATCTTATGATAAGTTTCTTTTTCTGTGTGACTTATTTCACTTAGAATCATCGTACCTGTATCCACTCATTTTGCTGCAACTGGTCTTATGATATTGATTTCATGGCTGAGGGATATTCCATCATACATATGTAGCACAATTTTTTGAACCAATTTTATCTTTCCTGGGATAATTAAGGTGTACCCAAGTTGAGGTTCTTGTAATCAGTGCCACCCTAAATTTTGGGGTGGCTCTGTCTTATTGATTTTCAGTTTTCCCAAGGTATATTCCCTGGACTGGAAGTGCCCTTGGCTCTGTAGCTCTGTTGTTTACTTGTTTTAGGGAACACAATGCACCCCTCCAGAGAGGCAGTTGGCAATTTACATCCCGCCCATCAGCATAACAAGGCTCCCTGTTCCCCAGGGCCTGTCTTGCCTTTCTGAATTTTACCCATGTTGCGGATATCCCTTTTGACCGGTGGGAAGTGATACTTCTTTGTAGTGCACATTTGCATTGCCTGCTTGCTTGCTTGGCCAAAAAGGGCGTATGCATTTTCTCCTGAATATATTCAGGAGGAAACACATACGCCCTTTTTGGCCAAGTGCATAATTGTCGAAGTTGTGAGCCTCTTCCTGTGCTTTACAGGTGATTCCAACGTACCTTTTGAAATCTGTTTCCTGCTATTCTGCCTCGCTTTCAAGTCCGCCTCGTTGCCTTCCCTCAACCGATTTTGGGATGATAGTTGTCGTTTATTACTCTGCCTGTTTGTGAATTGCTGTGCTCCTGAGCTCCACTATTTAACTTGTTTTTAGTTAGCTGAACGCATGTCCAATATTTTGGTTCAGGAACTATACTGGTTCCCGTGGGTGGCTGAGACTTTGGTTAATTCTTCTTCCTCCCGGGAAATAAGAGTGACATGTTCCCGTCCAGATGCCTAACAGCTACTCTTTCATTGGTTCTCCCTCTTCCCTTTCATCCACTGTAAAATTGGCAACCTGTGCGAACCAGGAGGTTAAAGCTGCTGTCTCTCCAAGCTGGAAGATTGATAGTAAAGCAGTTGGAAAGTCAAACAGGAGCACCAGGAGAGGGACTATTCATTGAGTTTTAGAGACCTTTCGTATTCACAGTGTGTCCATTCTCTAAGTTTCCCGTACATGTTATAGCTGTAGTAATATTCCCTTTAACCGGGAGACATGGGACCCATGGAATGGGTGCCATGCATTATTGCTTTAAAGGGTCTGCATTTGCTCACCCAATCTCACCAATCCTCTCAGTCCCATGTGTCCAGCCTTTTGCGACATCCAGCTGTCATTGTAGATATGGTCATTCCAGGTTTCATCAGAGAGCCTGAAGGAATTGTAAAGAATTTCCCTGTTTTTTTGTTTTTCAAATTCCTTTTCATAGTGGGTTTGAGCTGATTCTCGCTACCATGTTTATGCCAGTCTAGACACACTTGATTCCTTTATGGAGACATATCAATACATAGGTTTTAAGATTCTTACTAGTCAGATATATTCCTCTGTGGGAAATATGGTGTTTTGAGTCCCTTTCACTGAGGAAGGGGTAGGTCTTGTCTATTCCATAGTTGGTTTTGGAACGCTACCAGTGCTTATATCAATCTCTGGTTTTATGCATCACCCCACCTCTCCTTCCCCCTTAAGCAGGCATAAGAGAGTTTTCTAAATGTGAGACTCTGTTCTCTTTCCTAACTCAGTTCATGTGTAGCCATGTTTACAGGATCTTCAAAAGTGATATCTTATGATAAGTTTCTTTTTCTGTGTGACTTATTTCACTTAGAATCATCGTACATAAATCCACTCATTTTGCTGATACTGGTCTTATGACATTGATTTCATGGCTGAGGGTTATTCCGTCTTACGTAAGTACCACAAATTTTTGAACCATTTTTATCTTTCCTGGGATATTTAAGGTGTACCCAAGTTGAGGTTCTTGTAAGCAGTACAGCCCTAAATTTGGGGTGGCTCTGTCTTATTGATTTTCAGTTTTCCCAAGGTATATTCTCTAGACTGGAAGTGCCCTTGGCTCTGTAGCTCTGTTGTTTACTTGTTTTAGGGAACACAATGCACTCTTCCAGAGAGGCAGTTGGCAATTTACATCCCGCCCATCAGCATAACAAGGCTCCCTGTTCTCCAGGGCCTGTCTTGCCTTTGTGAATATTACACATTTTGTGGATATCCATTTTGACCGGTGGGAAGTGATACTTCTTTGTAGTGCAGATTTGCATTGCCCACTTGCTTGCTTGGCCAAAATTGGCGTATGCGTTTTCTCCTGAATATATTAAGGACAAAACGCATATACCCTTTTTGGCCAAGTGCATCATTGTCGAAGTTGTGCCCCTCTTCCTGTGCTTTAAAGGCGATTCCAATGTACCTCTTGAAATCTGTTTCCTGCTATTGTGCCTCACATTCAAGTCCGCCTCGTTGCCTTCCCTCAACAGATTTTTTGATGATAGTTGGCCTTTATTACTCTGCCAGTTTGTGAATTACTTTGCCCCATAGCTCCATTTTTTAACTCGTTTTTTCTGAGCTAAACACAAGTCCAATATTTTGTTCAGGACATATACTGGTCCCCGGTGGGTGGCTGAGACTTTGGTTAATTCTTCTTCCTCCCAGGAAATAAGAGTGACAGTTGCCCTTCCAAATGGCTAACAGCTACTCTCTCATTGGTTCTCCCTATTCCCTTTCATCCTATGCCAATTTGGCAACCTGAGCGCACCAGGAGTTTAGAGGTGCTTTCTCTCCAAGTTGGGAAATTGATAGTAAAGCAGTTGGAAGGTCAGACTGGAGCACCAGCAGAGTCACTATTCGTTGAGTTTTAGAAACCTTTCGTATTCACAGTGTGTCCATTCTCTAGGTTTCCCATACATGTTATAGCTGTAGTAATATTCCCTTCAACCTGGAGAGTTGCGATCCATGGAATGAGTGCCATGCATTATTGCTTTAAAGGGTCTGCCTTTGCTCACCCAATCTCACCAATCCTCTCAGTCCCATGTGTCCAGCCTTATGCCAACTCCAGCTGTCATTGTAGATAGGGTCATTCCAAGTTTCAACAGAGACCCTGAAGGAATTGTAAAGAATTTTCCTGTTTCTTTTTGTTTTGTTTTTGAAATTCCGTTTTATAGTGGGTTGGAGCTGATTCTTGCTGCCATGATTATGCAAGTCTAGACACACTTGATTGCCTTAAGGAGACATATCTGTACATAGGTTTTAAATTTCTTACTAGTCAGATACATTCCTCTGCGGGAAATATGGGATTTTGAGTCCCTTTCACTGAGGAAGGTGTAGGTCTTGTCTATTCCATAGTTGGTTTTTGGAACGGTACCTGTGCTTATATCAAACTCTGGTTTTATGCATCACCCCACCACTCCTTCCTCTTTAAGCAGGCATAAGAGTGTTTTCTAAATGTGAGACTCTCTTCTCTTTCCTAACTCCGTTCATGTGTAGCCATGTTTACAGGATTATCATAAGTGATATCTTATGATACGTTTCTTTTTCAGTGTGACTTATTTCACTTAGAATCATGGTACCTGAATCCAATCATTTTGCTGCAACTGGTCCTATGACATTGATTTCATGGCTGAGGGATATTCCATCGTACGTAAGTACCACAATTTTTTGAAACAATTTTATCCTTCCTGGGATATTTAAGTTGTACCCAAGTTGAGGTTCTTGTAAGCAGTGCAGCCCTAAATTTGGGGTGGCTCTGTCTTATTGATTTTCAGTTTTCCCAAGGTATATTCTCTAGACTGGAAGTGCCCTTGGCTCTGTAGCTCGGTTGTTTACTTGTTTTAGGGAACACAATGCACTCTTCCAGAGAGGCAGTTGGCAATTTACATCCCGCCCATCAGCATAACAAGGCTCCCTGTTCTCCAGGGCCTCTCTTGCCTTTCTGAATTTTACCCATATTGTGGAGGTCCCTTTTGACCAGTGGGAAGTGATACTTCTTTGTAGTGCAGACTTGCTTTGCCCACTTTCTTGCTTGGCCAAAAAGGGTGTATGCGTTTTCTCCTGAATATACTGAGGAGAAAATGCATAAGCCTTTTTTGGCCAAGTGCATCATTGTCGAAGTTGTGCCCCTCTTCCTGTGCTTTAAAGGCGATTCCAACGTACCTCTTGAAATCTGTTTCCTGCTATTCTGCCTCACTTTCAAGTCCGCCACGCTGCCTTCCCTCAACAGATTTTTGGATGATAGTTGGCCTTTATTACTCTGCCAGTTTGTGAATTGCTCTGCCCCATAGCTCCATTTTTTAACTCGTTTTTTGTGAGCTGAACGCAAGTCTAATATTTTGGTTCAGGACCTATACTGGTTCCCGGTGAGTGGCTGAGACTTTGGTAAATTCTTCTTCCTCCCAGGAAATAAGAGTGACAGTTGCCCGTCCAAATGAATGACAGCTACTCTCTCATTAGTTCTCCCACTTCCCTTTCATCCTTTGCCAAATTGGCTACCTGAGCGCACCAAGAGGTTAAAGGTGCTGTCTTTGCTACTTGGGAGTTTGATAGTAAAGCATTTGGAAAGTCAAACTGGAGCACCAGGAGAGGCACTCTTCTTTGAGTTTTAGAGACTTTTCGTATTCACAGTGTGTCCATTCTCTAGGGTTCCCGTACATGTTATAGCTGTAGTAATATTCCCTTCAACCTGGAGACATGGGACCCATGGAATGGGTGCCATGCATTATTGCTTTAAAGGGTCTGCATTTGCTCACCCAATCTCACCAATCCTCTCAGTCCCATGTGTCCATCCTTATGCCACATCCAGCTGTCATTGAAGATAGGGTCATTCCAGGTTTCAACACAGACCCTGAAGGAATTGTAAAGAATTTCCCTGTTTTTTGGTTGTGTTTTTGAAATTCCTTTTTATAGTGGGTTTGAGCTGATTCTCGCTGCCATGTTTATGCCAGTCTAGACACACTTGATTCCCTTACAGAGACATATCAATACATAGGTTTTAAGATCCTTACTAGTCAGATATATTCTTCTGCGGGAAATATGGGATTTTGAGTCCCTTTCACTGAGGATGTTGTAGGTAGATCTTGTCTATTCCATAGTTGGTTTTTGGAAAGGTACCTGTGCTTATATCAAACTCTGGTTTTATGCATCATCCCACCTCTCCTTCCCCCTTAAGCAGGCATAAGTGTGTTTTCTAAATGTGAGACTCTGTTCTCTTAACTAACTCAGTTCATGTGTAGCCATGTTTACAGGATCTTCATAAGTGATATCTTATGATACGTTTCTTTTTCAGTGTGACTTATTTCACTTAGAATCATCGTACCTGAATCCACTCATTTTGCTGCTACTGGTCTTATGAGTTTGATTTCATGGCTGAGGGATATTCCATCGTACGTAATTACCACAATTTTTTGAACCATTTTTATATTTCCTGGGATATTTAAGGTGTACCCAAGTTGAGGTTCTTGTAAGCAGTGCAGCCCTAAATTTTGGGGTGTCTCTGTCTTATTGCTTTTCAGTTTTCCCAAGGTATATTCCCTAGACTGGAAGTGTCCTTGGCTCTGTAGCTCTGTTGTTTACCTGTTTTAGGGAACACAATGAACTCCTTCAGAGAGGAAGTTGGCAGTTTGCATCCCGCCCATCAGCATAACAAGGCTCCCTGTTCTGCAGGGCATGTCTTGAATTTCTGGTTTTTACCCTTTTTGTGGATGTCCATTTGGACCGGTGGGAAGTGATACTTCCTTGTAGTGCAGATTTGCATTGCCCGCTTGCTTGCTTGGCCAAAAAGGGCGTATGAGTTTTCTCCTGAATATACACAAGAGATAACGCATACGCCCTTTTTGGCCAAGTGCATCATTGTCGAAGTTGTGCCCCTCTTCCTGTGCTTTAAAAGCGATTCCAACGTACCTCTTGAAATCTGTTTCCTGCTATTCTCCCTCACGTACAAGTCCGACTCGTTGCCTTCCCTCAACAGATTTTTGGATGGTAGTTGGCCTTTATTACTCTGCCAGTTTGTGAAATGTTCTGCCCCATAGCTCCATTATTTAACTCGTTTTTTGTGAGCTGAACGCAAGTCCAATATTTTGGTTCAGGACCTATAGTGATTCCCGGTGGGTGGCTGAGACTTTGGTTAATTATTTTTCCTCCCAGGAAATAAGAGTGACATGTGCCCGTCCAAATGCCTAACAGCTACTCTCTCATTGGTTCTCCCTCTTCCCTTTCATCCTTTGCCAAATTGGCAACCTGTGCAAACCAGGAGGTTAAAGGTGCTGTCTCTCCAAGTTGGGAGATTGATAGTAAAGCAGTTGGAAAGTCAAACTGGAGCACCAGGAGAGGGACTATTCTTTGAGTTTTAGAAACCTTTCATATTCACAGTGTGCCCATTCTCTAGGTTTCCCATACATGTTATAGCTGTAGTAATATTCCCTTCAACCTGGAGAGTTGGGACCCATGGAACGGGTGCCATACATTATTGCTTTAAAGGGTCTGCATTTGCTCACCCAATCTCACCAATCCTCTCAGTCCCATGTGTCCAGACTTATGCCATATCCAGCTGTCGTTTTAGATAGGGTCATTTCAGGTTTCATCAGAGACCCTGAAGGAATTGTAAGGAATTTCCCTGTTTTTTTGTTTTGTTTTTGAAATTCCTTTTTATAGTGGGTTTGAGGTGATTCTCACTGCCATGTTTATGCCAGTCTAGACACACTTGATTCCCTTACGGAGACATATCAATACATAGGTTTTAAGATTCTTACTACTCAGATATATACCTCTGTGGGAAATATGGGGTTTTGAGTCCCTTTCACTGAGGAAGGTATAGGTAGGTCTTGTATATACCATAGTTGGTTTTAGGAACGGTACATGTGCTTATATCAAACTCTGGTTTTATGCATCACCCCACCTCTCCTTCCCCCTTAAGCAGGCATAAGGGTGTTTTCTAAATGTGAAACTCTGTTCTCTTTCCTAACACAGTTCATGTGTAGCCATGTTTACAGAAACTTCGTAACTGATATCTTATGATAAGCTTCTTTATCTGTGTGACTTATTTCACTTAGAATCATCGAACCTGAATCCACTCATTTTGCTGCTACTGGTCTTATGACATTGATTTCATGGCTGACGGATATTCCATCGTACGAAAGTACAACAATTTTTTGAACCATTTTTATATTTCCTGGGATATTTAAGGTGTACCCAAGTTGAGGTTCTCGTAAGCAGTACAGCCCTAAATTTGAGGGTGGCTCTGTCTTATTGATTTTCAGTTTCCCCAAGGTATATTCCCTAGACTGGAAGTGCCCTTGGCTCTGTAGCTCTGTTGTTTACTTGTTTTAGGGAACACAATGCACTCCTCCATAGAGGTAGTTGACAATTTACATCCCGCCCATCAGCATAACAAGGCTCCCTGTTCTCCAGGGCCTGTCTTGCCTTTCTGATATTTACACATTTTGTGGATGTCCCTTTTGACCGGTGGGAAGGGATACTTCCTTGTAGTGCAGATTTGCATTGCCCGCTTGCTTTCTTGGCCAAAAAGGGCGTATGCGTTTTCTCCTGCATATATTCAGGAGAAAATGCATACGCCCTTTGTGGCCAAGTGCATCATTGTCGAAGTTGTGCACCTCTTCCTGTGCTTTACACGTGATTCCAACGTACCTCTTGAAATCTGTTTCCTGCTATTCTGCCTCGCTTTCAAGTCCGCCTCGTTGGCTTCCCTCAACAGATTTTTGGATGATAGTTATCCTTTATTACTCTGCCAGGTTGTGAATTGCTGTGCCCTTGAGCCCCATTTTTAAACTCGTTTTTTGTGAGCTGAACGCATGGCCAATATTTTGGTTCAGGACCTATACTGGTTCCCGGTTGGTGGCTGAGACTTTGGTTAATTCTTCTTCCTGCCGGGAAATTAGAGTGACATATGCCCGGCCAAATGCCTAACAGCTACTCTCTCATTGGTTCTCGCTCTTCCCTTTCATCCTCTGCCAAATTGGCAACCTGTGAGAACCAGGAGGTTAAAGGGGCTGTCTCTCCAAGTTGGGAGATTAATAGTAAATCAGTTGGAAAGTGAAACCGGAGCACCAGGAGAGGGACTATCCGTTGAGTTTTAGAGACCTTTCGTATTCACAGTGTGTCCATTCTCTAGGTTTCCAGTACATGTTACAGCTGTAGTAATATTCCCTTCAACCTGGAGAGTTGGGACCCATGGAATGGGTGCCATGCATTATTGCTTTAAAGGGTCTGCATTTGCTCACCCAATCTCAGCAATCCTCTCAGTCCCAAGTGTCCAGCCTTATGCCACATGCAGCTGTCATTGTAGACAGGGTCATTCCATGTTTCATCAGAGACCCTGAAGGAATTGTAAAGAATGTCACTGTTTTTTTTTTTTTTTTTTGCGGTACGCGGACCACTCACTTTTGTGGCCTCTCCCGTTGCGGAGCATAGGCTCCGGACGTGCAGGCTCAGTGGCCATGGCTCACGGGCCCAGCCGCTCTGCGGCATGTGGAATCCTCCCGGACCGGGGCACGAACCCGCGTCCCCTGCATCGGCAGGCGGACTCTCAACCACTGCGCCACCAGGGAAGCCCTTTTGTTTTGTTTTTGAAATTCCTTTTTATACTGGGTTTGAGCTGATTCTCGCTGCCATGTTTATGCCAGTCTATACACACTTGATTCCCTTACGGAGACATATCAATACATAGGTTTTAAGATTCTTACTAGTCAGATATATTCCTCTGCGGGAAATATGGGGTTTTGAGTCCCTTTCACTGAGGAAGGTATAGGAAGATCTTGTCTATTCCATTGTTGGTTTTTGGAAAGGTACCTGTGCTTATATCAAACTCTGGTTTTATGCATCACTCCACCTCTCCTTCCCCCTTAAGCAGGCATAAGAGTGTTTTCTAAATGTGAGACTCTGTCCTCTTTCCTAACTCAGTTCATGTGTAGCCATGTTTACAGGAACATCGTAACTGATATCTTATGATAAGCTTCTTTTTCTGTGTGACTTATTTCACTTAGAATCATCGTACCTGAATCCACTCATTTTGCTGCTACTGGTCTTATGACATTGATTTCGTGGCTGAGGGATATTCCATCGTACGTAAGTACAACTATTTTTTGAACCATTTTTATATTTCCTGGGATATTTAACGTGTACCCAAGTTGAGGTTCTTGTAAGCAGTACAGCCCTAAATTTGAAGCTGGCTCTGTCTTATTGATTTTTAGTTTTCCCAAGGTATATTCCCTAGACTGGAAGTGCCCTTGGCTCTGTAGCTCTGTTGTTTACTTGTTTTAGGGAACACAATGTACTCCTCCTGAGAGGCAGTTGGCAATTTACATCCCGCCCATCAGCATAACAAGGCTCCCTGTTCTCCAGGGCCTGTCTTGCCTTTCTGAAATTTGCACATTTTGTGGATGTCCCTTTTGACCGGTGGTAAAGGATACTTCTTTGTAGTGCAGATTTGCATTGCCCTCATGCTTGCTTGGCCAAAAAGGGCGTATGTGTTTTCTCCTGCATATATTCAGGAGAAAATGCATACGCCCTTTGTGGCCAAGTGCATCATTGTCGAAGTTGTGCCTCTCTTCCTGTGCTTTACAGGTGATTCCAACGTACCTTTTGAAATCTGTTTCCTGCTATTCTGCCTCGCTTTCAATTCTGCCTCGTTGCCTTCCCTCAACCGATTTTGGGATGATAGTTGTCCTTTATTACTCTGCCGTTTTGTGAATGGCTGTGCCCTTGAGCTCCATTTTTCAACTCGTTTTTTGTGAGCTGAAAGCATGGCTAATATTTTTGTTCAGGACCTATACTGGTTCCCGGTGGGTGGCTGAGACTTTGGTTAATTCTTCTTCCTGTCCGGGAAATTAGAGTGACATATGCCCGTCCAATTGCCTAACAGCTACTCTCTCATTGGTTCTCCCTCTTCCCTTTCATCCTCTGCCAAATTGGCAACCTGTGAGAACCAGGAGGTTAAAGGGGCTGTCTCTCCAAGTTGGGAGATTTATAGTAAAGCAGTTGGAAAGTCTAACCCGAGCACCAGGAGAGGGACTACTCGTTGAGTTTTGAAATCTTTCGTATTCACAGTGTGTCCATTCTCTAGGTTTCCCGTACATATTATAGCTGTAGTAGTATTCCCTTCAACCTGGAGAGTAGGGACCCATGGAGTGGGTGCCATGCATTATTGCTTTAAAGGGTCTGCAATTGCTCACCCAATCTCACAAATCCTCTCAGTCCCAAGTGTCCAGCCTTATGTCACATGCTGCTGTCATTGTAGACAGGGTCATTCCACGTTTCATCAGAGACCCTGAAGGAATTGTAAAGAATTTCCCTGTTTTTTTGTTTTGTTTTTGAAATTCCTTTTTATAGTGGGTTTGAGCTGATTCTCGCTGCCATGTTTATGCCAGTCTAGACACACTTGATTCCCTTACGGAGACATATCAATACATAGGTTTTAAGATTCTTACTAGTCAGATATATTCCTCTGTGGGAAATATGGGGTTTTGAGTCCCTTTCACTGAGGAAGGTATAGGTAGGTCTTGTCTATTCCATAGTTGGTTTTTGGAACGGTACCTGTGCTTATATCAAACTCTGGTTTCATGCATCGCCCCACCTCTCCTTCCCCCTTAAGTGGGCATAAGAGTGTTTTCTAAATATGAGACTCTGTTCTCTTTCCTAACTCAGTTCATGTGTAGCCATGTTTACAGGATCTTCATAAGTGTTATCTCATGATAAGCTTCTTTTTCTGTGTGACTTATTTCACTTAGAATCATTGTACCTGAATCCACTCATTTTGCTACTACTGGTCTTATGACATTCATTTCATGGCTGAGGGATATTCCATCGTAGGTAAATACCACAATTTTTTGAACCATTTTTATATTTCCTGGGATATTTCAGGTGTACCCAAGTTGAGGTTCTTGTAAGCAGTACAGCCCTAAATTGGAAGGTGGCTCTGTCTTATTGATTTTCAGTTTTCCCAATGTATATTCCCTAGACTGGCAAGTGCCCTTGGCTCTATAGCTCTGTTGTTTACTTGTTTTAGGGAACAAAATGCACTCCTCCAGTGACGCAGCTGGCAATTTACATCCCGCCCATCAGCATAACAAGGCTCCTTCTTCTCCAGGGCCTGTTTTGCCTTTCTGGTATTACACATTTGGTGGATGTCCCTTTTGACCGGTGGGAAGTGATACTTCTTTGTAGTGCAGATTTGCATTGCCCGCTAGCTTGCTTGGCCAAAAAGGGTGTATGCGTTTTCTCCTGCATATATTCAGGAGAAAATGCATACCCCGTTTTTGGCCAAGTGCATCCTTGTTGAAGTTGTGCCCCTCTTCCTGTGCTTTACAGGTGATTCCAACGTACCTCTTGAAATCTGTTTCCTGCTATTCTGCCTCGCTTTCAATTCCGCCTCGTTGCCTTCCCTCAACAGATTTTTGGATGATAGTTGTCATTTATTACTCTGCCATTTTGTGAATTGCTGTGCCATTGAGCTCCATTTTTCAACTCGTTTTTTGTGAGCTCAACGCAGGTCCAAAATTTTAGTTCAGGACCTATATTGGTTCCCGGTGGGTGGCTGCAACTTTCGTTAATTCTTCTTCCTGCCAGGAAATTAGAGTGACATATGCCCGTCCAAATGCCTAACAGCTACTCTCTCATTGGTTCTGCCTCTTCCCTTGCATCTTCTGCGAAATTGGCAACATGTGAGAACCAGGAGGTTAAAGGGGCTGTCTCTCCAAGTTGGGAGATTGATAGTAAAGCAGTTGGAAAGTCAAACCGGAGCACCAGGAGAGGGACTATTCTTTGAGTTTTAGAGACCTTTCGTATTCACAGGGTGTCCATTCTCTAGGGTTCCCGTACATGTTATAGCTGTAGTAATATTCCCTTCAACCTGGAGAGTTGGGACCCATGGAATGGGTACCATGCATTATTGCTTTAAAGGGTCTGCATTTGCTCACACAATCTCAACAATCCTCTCAGTCCTAAGTGTCCAGCCATATGCCACATCCAGCTGTCATTTTAGACAGGGTCATTCCAGGTTTCATCAGAGACCCTGAAGGAATTGTAAAGAATTTCCCTGTTTTTGTGTTTTGTTATTCAAATTCCTTTTTATAGTGGGTTTGAGCTCGTTCTCGCTGCCATGTGTATGCCAGTCTAGACACACTTGATTCCGTTATGGAGACATATCAATACTTAGGTTTTAAGATTCTTACTAGTCAGATATATTCTTCTGCGGGAAATATGGGGTTTTGAGTCCCTTTCACTGAGGAAGGTATAGGTAGGTCTTGTCTATTCCATAGTTGGTTTTTGGAACGGTACCTGTGCTTATATCAAACTCTAGTTTTATGCATCACCCCACCTCTCCTTCCCCCTTAAGCAGGCATAAGAGTGTTTTCTAAATGTGAGACTCTCTTCTCTTTCCTAACTCAGTTCATGTGTAGCCATGTTTACAGGATCTTCATAAGTGATATCTTATGATAAGCTTCTTTTTCTGTGTGACATATTTCCCTTAGAATCATCGTACCTGAATCCACTCATTTTGCTGCTACTGGTCTTATGACATTGATTTCTTGGCTGAGGGATATTCCATCATACGTATGTACCACAATTTTTTGAATCATTTTTATGTTTCCTGGGATACTTAAGGTGTACCCAATTTGAGGTTCTTGTAAGCAGTGCAGCACTAAATTTTGGGGTGGGTCTGTCTTTTTGATTTTCAGTTTTCCCAAGGTATATTCCCTAGACTTGAACTGCGCTTGGCTCTGGAGCTCTGTTGTTTCCTTGTTTTAGGGAACACAATGCACTCCTCCAGTGAGGCAGTTGGCAATTTACATCCCACCCATCAGCATAACAAGGCTCCTTGTTCTCCAGGGCCTGTCTTGAATTTCTGGTTTTTACCCTTTTTGTGGATGTTCTTTTGGAACTGTGGGAATTGATACTTCTTTGTAGTGCAGACTTACATTGTCCGCTTGCTTGCTTGGCCAAAAAGGGCGTATGCGTTTTCTCCTGAATATACTCAGGAGAAAACGCATATGCCCTTTTTGGCCAAGTGCATCATTGTCGAAGTTGTGCCCCTCTTCCTGTGCTTTAAAGGTGATTCCAATGTACCTCTTGAAATCTGTTTGCTGCTATTCTGCCTCACTTTCAAGTCTGCCTCGTTGCCTTCCCTCAAAAGATTTTTGGATGACAGTTGTCCTTTATTACTCTGCCAGTTTGTGAATTGCTCTGCCCTATAGCTCCTTTTTTTAACTCGTTTTTAGTGAGCTGAACGCCAGTCCCATATTTTGGTTCAGAACCTATACTGGTTGCCGGTAGGTGGCTGAGACTTTGTTTAATTCTTCTTCCTCCCGGGAAATAAGAGTGACATGTGCCCGTCCAAATGCCTAACAGCTACTCTCTCTTTGGTTCTCCCTCTTCCCTTTCATCCTTTGCCAAATTGGCAACCTGTGCAAAACAGGAGGTTAAAGGTGCTGTCTCTCCAGGTTGGGAGATTGATAGTAAACCAGTTGGAAAGTCAAAACGGAGTAACAGGAGAGGGACTATTCGTTGAGTTTTAGAGACCTTTCGTATTCACAGTGTGTCCATTCTCTAGGTTTCCCGTACATGTAATAGCTGTAGTAATATTCCCTTCAACCTGGAGAGTTGGAGCCCATGGAATGGGTGCCTTGCATTATTGCTTCAAAGGGTCTGCATTTGCTCACCCTATCTCACCAGTCCTCTCAGTCCCATGTGTCCAGCCTTATGCCACATCCAGCTGTCGTTGTAGATATGGTCATTCCAGGTTTCATCAGAGACCCTGAAGGAATTGTAAAGAATTTTCCTGTTTTTTGTTTTCTTTTTGAAATTCCTTTTTATAATGGGTTTGAGCTGATTCTCGCTGCCATGATTATGCCAGTCTAGAAATTTTTGATTATCTTACGGAGACATATCAATACATAGCTTTTAAGATTATTACTAGTCAGATATATTTTTCTGCGGGAAATATGGGGTTTTGAGTCCCTTTCACTGAGGAAGGTGTAGGTCTTGCCTATTCCGTACTTGGTTTTTGGAACGGTACATGTGCTTATATCAAACTCTGGTTTTATGCATCTCCCGACCTCTCCTTCCCCCTTAAGCTGGCATAGCCGTTTTTTCTAAATGTGAGACTCTGTTCTCTTTCCTAACTCAGTTCATGTGTAGCCATGTTTACAGGACCTTCATAAGTGATATCTTATGATAAGTTTCTTTTTCTCTGTGACGTATTTCACTTAGAGTCATCATACCTGAATCCACTCATTTTGCTGCTACTGGTCTTATGACATTGATTTCATGGCTGAGGGATATTCCATCATACGTAAGTACCACAATTTTTTGAACCATTTTTATCTTTCCTGGGATACTTAAGGTGTACCCAAGATGACGTTCTTGTAAGTAGTGCAGCCCTAAATATTGGGGTGGCTGTGTCTTATTGATTTTCAGATTTCCCAAGGTATATTCCCTAGACTGGAAGTGCCCTTGGCTCTGTAGCCCTGTTGATTACTTGTTTTACGGAACACAATGCACTCCTCCAGAGAGGCAGTTGGCAATTTACATCCCGCCAATCAGCATAACAAGGCTCGCTGTTCTCCAGGGCCTGTCTTGCCTTTCTGGTTTTTACCCATTTTGTGGATGTCACTTTTGACCGGTGGGAAGTGATACTTCTTTGTAGTGAAGATTTGCATTTCCTGCTTGCTTGCTTGGTGAAAAAGGGCGTATGTGATTTCTCCTGATTATATTCAGGAGAAAATGCATACACCCTATTTGGCCAAGTGCATCATTGACAAAGTTGTGCCCTCTACCTGTTCTTTCAAGACAATTCCAACGTACCTCTTGAAATCTGTTTCCTGCTATTCTGCCTCGCTTTCAAGTCCGCCTCGTTGCCTTCACTCAACATATTTTTGGATGCTAGTTGTCCTTTATTACTCTCCCTGTATGTGAATTGCTGTGCCCCTGAGCTCCTTTTTTGAACTCGTTTTTGTGAGCTGAACGCAAGTCCAACAGACTGCTTCACGACCTATACTGGTTTACTGTGCCTGGCTGAGTCGTTGGTTAATTCTCCTTCCTGACATGAAATTAGAGTGACATGTGACCGTCCAAACGCCTAACAGCTAATCTCTCTGTGATTCTCCCTCTTCCCTTTCATCCTCTGCCAAATTGGCAACGTGGGCAAACTAGGAGGTTAAAGGGGCTGTTTCTCCAAGTTGGGAGATTGATAGTAAAGCAGTTGGAAAGTCAAACCAGGGCACCAGCAGAGGGACTATTAGTTGAGTTTTAGAAACTTTTCGTATTCACAGAGTGTACTTTCTCTAGGTTTCCCATACATGTTATATCTGTAGTAATATTCCCTTCAACCTGGAGAGTTGGGACCCATGGAATGGGTGCCACACATTATTGCTTTAAGGGGTCTGCATTTGCTCACCCAATCTCACCCATCCTCTCAGTCCGAAGTGTCCAGCCTTATGCCACATCCAGCTGTCGATGTAGATAGGGTCATTCCAGGTTTCGTCAAAGACCCTGAAGAAATTGTAAAAAATTTCCTCTTTTTTGTGTGTGTTTGAAATTCCTTTATATAGTGGGTGTGAGCTGATTCTCAGTGTCATGTTTATGCCAGTCTAGAAACACTTGATTGCCTCATGGAGACATATCAATAAATAGGTTATAAGATTCTTACTAGTCAGATATATTCCTCTGCAGGTAATATGGGGTTTTGAGTACCTTTCACTGAGGTAGGTGTAGGTCTTGTCTATTCCATATGTGATTTTTGGAAAGGTACATGTACTAATATCAAACTCTGGGTTTATGCATCACCCCACCTCTCCTTCCCCCTTAAGCAGGCATAAGAGTGTTTCCTAAATGTGAGACTCTGTTCTCTTTTCTAACTCAGTTCATGTGTAGCCATGTTTACAGGACCTTCATACGTGATATCTTATGATAAGTTTCTTTTTCTCTGTGACTTATTTCACTTAGAATCATCGTACTTGAATCCACTCATTTTGCTGCTACTGTTCTTATGACATTGATTTCATGGCTGAGGGATATTCCATCATACATATGTACCCCAATTTCTTGAACCATTTTTATTTTTCCTGGGATATTTAAGATGTACACAAGTTGAGGTTCTTGTAAGCAGTGCAGCCCTAAATTTGGGGGTGGCTGTGTCTTATTGATTTTCAGCTATCCCAAGGTATATTCACTAAGCTGGAAGTGCCCTTGGCTCTGTAGCTCTGTTGTTTACTTGTTTTGGGGAACACAATGCACTCCTCCAGAGAGGCAGTTGTCAATTTACGTCCCGCCCATCAGCATAACAAGGCTCCCAGTTCTCCAGGGCCTGTCTTGCCTTTCTGCTTTTTACACATTTTGCAGATATCCCTTTTGACTGGTTGGAGGTGATAATTCTTTGTAGTGCAGATTTGCATTGCCCGCTTGCTGGGTGGCCAAAAAGGGCGTATTCGTTTTCTCCTGAATATATACAGGAGAAAAGGAATACGCCCTTTTTGGCCAAGTGCATCATTGTCGAAGTTGTGCCCCTCTACCTGTGATGTAAAGGCGATTCCAACATACCTCTTGAAATCTGTTTCCTGCTATTAAGCCTCGCTTTCAAGTCCGCCTCGTTGCCTTCCATTAAACAGATGTTTGGACGATAGTTGTCCTATATTTCTCTGCCAGTTTGTGAATTGCTGTTCCCCTGAGCTCCATTTTTCAACTCGTTTTTTGTGAGTTGAATGCAAGTCCAAACTTTTGTTCAGGACCTATACTGGTGTCCGGTGGGTGGCTGAGACTTTGTTTAATTCTTCTTCCAGCCGGGAAATTAGAGGGACATGTTCCCTTCCAAATGCCTAACAGCTACTCTCTCATTGGTTCTCCCTCTTCCCTTTCATCCTCTGCCAAATTGGCAACCTGTGAGAACCAGGAGGTTAAAGGGGCTGTCTCTCCAAGTTGGTAGATTGATAGTAAAGCAGTTGGAAAGTCAAACCGGAGCACCAGGAGAGGGACTATTAGTTGAATTTTAGAGACCTTTCGTATTCACAGTGTGTCCATTCTCTAGGTTTCCTGTACATGTTATAGCTGTAGTAATATTCCCTACAACCTGGAGAGTTGGGACCCATGGAATGGGTGCCACTCATTATTGCTTTAAAGGGTCTGCATTTGCTCACCCAATCTCACCAATCCTCTCAGTCCCAAGTATCCAGCCTTATGCCACATCCAGCTATCATTGTACATAGGGTCATTTCAGGTTTCATCAGAGACCCTGAAGGAATTGTAAGAAATTTCACTGTTTTTTTTTGTTTTGTATTTGAAATTCCTTTTTATAGTGGGTTTGAGCTGATTCTCACTGTCATGTTTATGCCAGTCTAGACACACTTGATTCCCTTACGGAGACATATCAATACATACGTTTTAAGATTCATACTAGTAAGATATATTACTCTGTGGTGAATATGGGGTGTTGAGTCCCTTTCACTGAGGAAGGTGTAGGTATTGTTTATTCCGTATTTGGTTTTTGGAAAAGTACCTGTACTAATATCAAACTCTGATTTTATGCATCACCCCACCTCTCCTTCCCCCTTAAGCAGGCATAAGCGTGTTTTTTAAATGTGAGTCTCTCTTCTCTTTCCTAACTCAGTTCATGTGTAGCCATGTTTACAGGATCTTCATAAGTGATATCTTATGATAAGTTTCTATTTCTGTGTGACTTATTTCACTTAGAATTATCGTACCTAAATCCACTCATTTTGCTGCTACTGGCCTTATGACATTGATTTCATGGCTGAAGCATATTCCATCATACGTAAGTACCACAATTTCTTGAACCATTTTTGTCTTTCCTGGGATATTTAAGGTGTACGCAAGTTGAGGTTTTTTTAAGCAGTGCAGCCCTGAATTTTGGTGTCCATCTGTCTTATTTATTTTCAATTTTCCCAAGGTATATTCCCTAGACTGGAAGTGCCCTTGGCTCTGTAGCTCTGTTGTTTACTTGTTTTAGGGAACACAATGCCCTCCTCCATAGAGGCAGTTGGCAATTTACATCCCGCCCATCAGCATAACAAGGCTCCCTGTTCTCCAGGGCCTGTCTTGCCTTTCTGGTTTTTACACTTTTTGCGGATGTCCCTTTTGACCGGTGGGAAGTGATACTTCTTTGTAGTGCCGATTTGCATTGCCCGCTTGCTTGCTTGTCCAAAAAGGGCATATGTGTTTTCTCCTGAATATATTCACGTGAAAACCCATATGCCCTTTATGGCCATTTCCATAATTTTCGAAGTTGTAATGCTTTTCCTGTGTTTAAAGGCGATTCCAATGTACCTCTTGAAATCTGTTTCATGCCATTCCTCCTCATTTTCCCTTCCGCCTCGTGGCTTTCCCTCAACAGATTTTTGGCAGCGAGTAGTCCTTTATAACTCTGCAGGTTAGTGAATTGCTGTGGCCCTGAGCTCCATTTTTCAACTCGCGTTTTTGTGAGCTGACCGCAAATCAACAGTTTTTTTTCTAGACTTATACTGGTTCTGGGGGGCAGGCTGAGACTTTGGTTAATTCCTCTTTGTGACGGGAAATTAGAGAGATATGTGGCCGTCCAAATGCCTACAGCTACTCTCTCATTGGTTCTCTCTCTTCCCTTATATCCTGTGCACAATTTGCCAACTGTGCGAACCAGGAGGTTATAGTGGCTGACTTTCCAAGTTGGGAGATTGATAGTAAAGCAGTTGGAATGTCAAACTGGAGTACAAGTAGAGTTTTAGAAACCTTTCACCATCAGATGGTTTCCATTCTCTAGGTTCCCATACACGTTATAACTATAGTGATATTCCCTTCTACCTGGAGAGTTGGGAACCATGGAATGGGGGGCAGGCATTATTGCTTTAAAGGGTCTGCATTTTTTCACCCAATCTCACCAATCCTCTCAGTCCCAAGTGACCAGCCTTATGCCACATCCAGCTGTCATTGTAGATAGGGTCATTCCAGGTTTCATCAGAACCCCTGAAGGTATTGTGTAAGAATTTTACTGTTTTTATGTTTTGTTTTGAAATTCATTTTTATAGTGAGTTTGAGCTGATTCTCACTGCCATGTTTATGTCGTTCTAGACACACTTGGTTCCCTTACAGAGACATATCAATACATAGGTTTTAAAATTCTTACTAGTCAGATATATTTCTCTGCGGGGAATAGGGATGTTGAGTTCCATTCACTGAGGAAGGAGTAGGGCTTGTCTCTTCTGTTTTTGGATTATGGAACGGTACATGTGCTAATATCAATCTTATGTTTTGTGCATCTCCCCACCTCTCTTTCCTCTTAAGCAAGCGTTAGATTGTTTTCTAAATCTGAGACTCTGTTCTCTTCCCTAAATCAGTTCATATGTAGACATGTTTACATTCCTTTCATAAGTGATATCTTATGTCAGAATGCACCATGGCCGTTCTCATAATAATGCTCCATGTCCCCTGTCATCACAGTGCACCATGCCCTGGTTATCACAAAGCTCCATGTCCCTTGTCATCACAATTCTCCACGTACTTGTCATCACAATGCTACATGACACTTCTCATCAAAATGTTACATGCTCTTGTCATCACAATTCTCCATCCACTTGACATTGCAATGCTCCATGCACTTGTCATCACAATGCTCCATGCACATGTCATCACAAAGCTCCATGCCCCTGTCATCACAGTGCGCCATGACCCCTGTCATCACAATGCTTCCTGACACCTGTCATCACAATGATTCCGGACTCTTGTCATCACAATGTTCCATTCCCTTGTCATCACAATGCTCCATGACACCTGTCATCACAATACTCCATGAACATTTTCAGCCCAATGTTCCATGACCCTTGTCATCACAATACTCCAAGCCATTGCCATCACAATGCTCCATTACCTTTGTCATCAGAATCCTCCATGACACTTGGCATCACAATGCTTTATGCCATTGTCATCACAATGGGCCATTACATATGTCATCACAATTCTCCCTGACAACTGTCTTCACAATACTGCATGACCTGGTCATCACAATGCTCCATGCCCTTGTCATCACAATGCACCATTCCAACTGTCATCGCAAGAATCCTTGAAACTTATTAGACCAATGTTCCATGCCCTTGTCATCACAATGCTCCATGCCCTTGTTATCACAATGCTCCATGACCCCTGTCATCACAATGCTCCGTGGCTCCAGTCATCACAATGCTTCATGAACTTTGTCATCACAATTGTCCATGTCCTCGTCATCAACAGTCTATGTGACCTTTTTAACGACAATGCTCCATGAAGTTTTCATCACAGTGCTCTTTGACCCTTGACATCACAATGCTCTATGCCTTTCTCAGCACAATGCTCCATGACCCTTGTCATCACAATGCTCCATGCGCTTGTTAGCACAATGCTTCATGACACATGTCATCTCAATGCACCATGCGCTTGTCATCACAGTGCTCCACAAACTTCTCATCACCATGCTGCATAAAACTTCTCATCACAATGCTCCATGCACTTCTCATCAAAATGCTCTCTCACCACTGATATCCCAATGCTACATAACTATTGGTCACAATACCCCCTCACCCCTGTCATCACAATGTTCCATGACTCCTGTCATCACAATGATACATGCACTCATAATCACAATGTTCGATGACCCCTGCCATCACAATGTTCCATAACACCTGTCATCAAAATGTTCCATGACATTTTTCATCAAATTGCTCCATGACCCTGTCATCAATAAGCTCCCAGCCCTTCTCATCACAATGCACAATTCCCGTGCCATCAGAATGCTCCATGACCTATGTCATCACAGAGATCCATGACCCTTGGCATCACAATGCTACATTTCTTTGTCATCACAATGCTCCATGAACTTTTCATCACAATGCTCTTTGACCCTTGTCATCACAGTGCTCTATGCCTTTCTCAGCAAAATGCTCCATGACCCATGTCATCACAATGCTCAATACACTTGTCATCAAAATGCTCCCTGACACTTGTTGTCTGTATGCTCCTTGAACCCTGTCATGACAAGGCTCCATGCCTTTTTCATCACAATGATCCATGCCCTTTTCATCACAATGCTCCAAGACCCATATAATCAAAATGCTCCATGCCCTTGTCATCACAAAGCTCAAGGATGCATGCCAGCAAAATGCTCCTTGGTCTTCTCCTCACAATGCTCCATGCCCTTGTCATCACAATGTTCCAAGACAACTGTAATCACAATGCTCCATGCCCCTTTTCATCAGTATGCTCCATGAGACTTTTCATCACAAGGCTCCATGGGTTTGTCATCACAATGCTCCAGGACCTTGTCATCACCATGCTCCATTCCCTTATCATCACAATGCTACATGCACATATCATCACAATGTTCAATGACCCCTGACATCACAATGTTCCATAACACCTGTCATCAAAATGTTCCTTGACACTTTTCATCAAATTGCTCCATGACCCTGTCATCAGAATGCTCCTTGCCCTTCTCATCACAATGCACAACGCCCTTGCCATCAAAATGCTCCATGACCTTTCTCATCACAAATATCCATGACCCTTGGCATCACAATGCTCCATGTCATTGTTATCACAATGCTCCATGAACGCTCTCATCACATTGCTCCATGCCCTTGTCTTCACAAAGCTCCATGACACATGTCTTCAGAATGCTCCATGGCCTTGTCATCACAATGCTCCATGCCCTTGCCATCACAATGCTCCATTTCACCTGTGAGAACAATGCTCCATGACCCCTGCCATAACAATGTTCTGTGGCCTTGTCATCACAAAGCTCCATGACCCTTCTCAACACAATGTTCCAAGAACCCTGTAATCACAATGCTCTATGCCCCTGTTCATCTCAATGATCTATGAACCCTGTCATCACAATGCACCATGCCCATCATCATAATGCTTCATGCTGTTGTCATCACAATGAAATCAAAATGCTCCATGACCTCCGTCATAACAATGATCCAAACCCTTGTGATCACAATATTCCATAACACTTGTCATCACAAAGCCCCATGACACTCGTCATCACAATTATCCATGGTCTTCTCATCACAGTGCTCCATGATCTTTGTCATCACAGTGCTCAAAACACTTGTCATCACAATGCTCCCTGACACATGTTGTCAGTATGCTCCTTGAACCCTGTCATGACAAGGCTCCATGCCTTTTTCATCACAATGATATATGCCCTTTTTATCACAATGCTCCAAGACCCATGTAATCACAATGCTCTATGCCCTTGTCATCACAAAGCTCAATGACGCATGCCATCAGAATGCTCCTTGGTCTTCTCCACACAATGCTCCATGCCCTTGTCATCACAATGTTCCAAGACCCCTGTAATCACAATGCTCCATGCCCTTTTTCTTCAGTAGGTTTCATGAGACTAGTCATCACAAGGCTCCATGATTTTTTCATCACAATGATCCAGGATCTTGTCATCACAATGCTTCTCGACCTTGTCATGAAAATTTTCAACGGCCCTTTTCATCATAAGGCTCCAAGCCCTAATCATCACAATGCTCCACTATATTTGTCAACACAATTTTCCATTACGTTTGGCATCACAGTGATCCATGCCATTGTCATCGCAATGGACCTTGACATATGTCATCACAATGCTCCCTGACACCTGTCTTCACAGTACGCCCTGACCTCCTCATCACAAAGCTCCATGCCCTTGTCATCACAAAGCTCGATGACGCATGCCATCAGAATGCTCCTTGGTCTTCTCCTCACAATGCTCCATGCCCTTGTCATCACAATGTTCCAAGACCCTTTTCATCAGTATGCTCCATGAGACTTGTCATCACAAGGCTCCATGGTTTTGTCATCACAATGCTCAAGGAACATGTCATCACAATACTTCACGACCTTGTCATGAAAATTCTCAATGGCCATTGTCATCATAATGCTCCAAGCCCTAGTCATCACAATGCTCCATTATATTTCTCATCACAATCCTCCATTTCATTTGGCATCACAGTACACCCTACCTTTGTCATCGCAATGGACCATGACATATGTCATCACAATGCTCCCTGACACCTGTCTTCACAATACACCATGACCTTCTCTTCACAATGATCCATGCCCTTGTCATCACAATGCACCATGTCCACTGTCATCACAATAATCTATGAAACTTGTCAGACAAATGCTCCATGCTCCTGTCATCACAATGCTCCATGCCCTTGTCATCACAATGCTCCATGACTTGTCATCACAATCCTCCATGACCCATGACACATGTATCACAGTGTTCCATGCCCTAGTCATCACAATGCTCCAAGACCCCTGTAATCACAATGCTCCATGCCCCTTTTCATCAGAAGGCTCCATGAGACTTGTCATCACAAGTCTCCATGGTCTTCTCATCACAATGCTCCAGGACCTTGTCATCACCATGCTCCATTCCCTTCTCATCACAATGCTCCATGACCAGTGTCATCACAATAATCCATGAATAATTTCAGCCCAATGCTCCAAGACCTATTCATCACAATGCTCCATGTCCACTGTCATCACAACACACCATGACACCCGACAACACAATGATCCGCGACTCTTGTCATCACAATGCTCCATTCCATAGTCATCACAGTGCTCCATGACACCTGTCATCACAACACTCCATGAACATTTTCAGCCCAGTGCTCCATGACCCTTGTCATCACAATGATCCATGCCCTTGTCATCCCAATGCTCCATGACCACTGTATTCACAATGATCCGTGACGAAATTTATCACAGTGCTCCATGTCACATGTCATCACAATGCTCCATGCCTTTGTCAGCAAAATGCTACATGACCTTGTCATTACAATGCTCTATGCACTTGTCATCACAATACTCCATTTCCATTGTCATCACAATCCTCCATGAAACTTGGGATCACATTGCTTCATGCCCTTGTCCTCACAATGCTCCATGCTCCTTGAAATCAAAATGATCCATGACCTCCTTGCCCTGGTCATCACAATGCTCCACGCCCTTGTTATCACAATGCTCCATGACCACTGCCATCACAATGCTCTGTGACTCCAGTTATCACAATGCTTCATGACCTTGTCACCACAATGGTCCATGCCCTCGTCATCATCACTCTCTGTGAGCATTTTAACCAAAATGATCCATGAATTTTTCATCACAATGATCTTTGAACCTTGTCATCACAATGCTCTATGCCTTTCTCAGCACAATGCTCCATGACCCTTGTCATCACAATGCTCCATGCGCTTGTCAGCACAATGCTCCATGACACATGTCATCACAAGCTCCATGACCCTTGTCATCACAATGCTCCATGCACTTGTCAGGAAAATGCTCATTGACACATGCCATCACAATGCTCCATGACCCTTGTCATCACAATTCTCTGTGACTCCAGTCATCACAATGCTTCATAACGTTTCTCATCACAATGGTCCATGCCCGTGTCATCACAAGGTTCTGTGACCTTTTTATCCACAATCATCCATGAACTTTTCATCACAATTCTCTGTGACCCTTGTCATCACAATGCTCCAAGTCTTTGTCAGAACAATGCTCCATGACCACTGTCTTCACAATGTGCCACACACATTTCATCACAACGGTCCACAACCTTGTCATTGCAATGCTCCATAAACCTTGTAATCACAATGCTCCATGCACTTCTCATCAAAATGCTCTCTCACCAGAGATATCACAGTGTTCCATCACTAGTCATCACAATACTCCCTCACCCCTGTAATCAAAATGTTCCATGACCCTGTCATCACACTGCTACATCCCCTTATCATCACAATGTTCCATGACCCCTGACATCACAATGTTCCATAACCCCTGTCATCAAAATTCTCCATGACCCTTTTCATCCCAAAGCTCCAAGACCCCTGATATCACAATGTTCTATAACCCCTGCCATCAAAATATTCCATTACACTTTTCATCAAATTGCTGCATGACCCGGTCATCAAAATGCTCCCTGCCCTTCTCATCACAATGCGCCATGTGCTAGTCATCAAAATGGTCCATGACTTGTCATCACAAATCTCCATGACCCTTGTCATCACAATGCTCCATGTCCTTGTCATCACAATGCGCCATTCCAACTGTCATCACAATAATCCATGAAGCATACTAGACCAATGTTCAATGCCCTTGTCATCACACTGCTCCATGCCCACTCTCATCACAATAATCAATGAAACATTTCAGACAAATGTTCCATGCCCTTCTCATCACAATGCTCCATTACCCCTGTCATTACAATGCACCATGATACCTGCCATCACAAAGTTCCACGGCCTTGTCATCACAAGGTTCCATGACACTTGTCATTACAATGCTGGAGACCCCTGTAATCACAATTCTCCATGCCCTTGTCATTACAAAGCTCCTTGACGCATGTCATCAGAAGGTTCCATGGCCTTCTCATCACAATGCTCCATGCCCTTGTCATCACAATGCTCCAAGACCCCTGTAAACACAATGCTCTATGCCCCTTTTCATCTCAATGCTCCATGAACCCTGTCATCACAATGCACCATGCCCATCATCATAATGCTTCAGGCAATTGTCATCACAATGAAATCAATATTCTCCATGACCTCTGTCATCATAATGCTCAAAACTCTTGTGATCACAATGTTCCATAACACTTATCATCACAACACGCCATGAAGCTCATCATCACAATTATCCATGGTCTTCTCATCACAATTCTCCATTATCTTTGTCATCACAGTGCTCAATACACTTGTCGTCACAATGCTCCCTGACACTTGTCTTCAGTATGCTCCTTGAAACCTGTCATGACAAGGCTCCATGCCTTTTCATCACAATGATCCATGCCCTTTTCATCACAATGCTTCAAGACCCCTGTAATCACAATGCTCCATGCGCTAGTCATCACAAATCTCCATGACACATGTCATCAGAATGCTGCATGGCCTTCTCCTCACAATGCTCAATACCCTTGTCATCACAATGCTCCAAGACCCCTGTAATCACAAGGCTCCATGCCCCTTTTCATCAGAATGCTCCATGAGACTTGTCATCACAAGTCTCCATGGTCTTCTCATCACAGTGCTCCAGGACCTTGTAATCACCATGCTCCATTCCCTTGTCATCCCAATGCTCCATGACCCCTGTATTCACAATGCTCTGTGACGCTTGTCATCACAGTGCTCCATGACACGTGTCATCACAATGATCCATGCCTTTGTCAGCAAAATGCTACAGGACCTTGTCATTACAATGCTGTATGCGCTTGTCATCACAATACTCCATTTGCATTGTCATCACAATCCTCCATGAACAGTGGGATCACATTGTTTCATGCCCTTGTTATCACAATGCTCCATGCTCCTTGAAATCAAAATGATCCATGAGCTCTGTCATCACAATGCTCCAATCCGTTGTGATCACTATGTTCCATAACACTTGTCATCACAACGCTCCAAGATGCCTGTCATCAAAATACTCTATGCCATTTTAATCACCATGCTCCATGACCTTTGTCATCACAATTCTCAATACACTTGTCATCACAATGCTCCCTGACACTTTTCATCAGAATGCTCCTTGAAACCTGTCACGAAAAGGCTCCATGCCTTTTTCATCACAATTCCCCATGCCGTTTTCATAACAATGCTCCATGCCATTGTCATCAAAATACTCCACAGGCTTGTCATCAGAATGCTCCATGACCCTTGGCATCACAATTCTCCATGCACTTGTCAGCACAATGCTCCCTGACCCTTGTCATCTCAATGCTCCAAGCCATTGTCATCTCAATTCTCCATTACATTTGTCATCAGATTCCTCCATGACACTTGGCATCAGATGCTCCATGCCATTGTCATCACAATGGGCCATTACATATGTCATTACAATGCTCCCTGACACCTATATTCACAATAATGCATGACCAGCTCTTCACAATTATCCATTCCAAATGTCCTCGAAATAATCCATGAAACTTATTAGACAAATTTCCATGTCCTTGTCATCACAATGCTCCATGGCCTTGTTATCACAATGCTCCATGACACCTGTCATCACAATGCTCCATGACTCCAGTCATCACAATGCTTCATGACCTTTGTCATCACAATGGTCCATGCCCTCGCCATCAACAGTCTCTGTGACCTTTTTAACCACAATGCTCCATGAACTTTTCATCACAATGCTCTTTGACCCTTGTCAGCACAATGGTCCATGCACTTCTCGGCACAATGCTCCATGACACATGTCATCACAATTCACCATGCGCTTGTCATCACAGTGCTCCACAATCTTGTTATCACAATGCTCCATAAAATTTGTCATCACAATGCTCCATGCACTTCTCATCAAAATGCTCTCTCACCACTGATATCACAATGCTACATCACTATTTCTCACAATACCCCCTCACCCCTGTCAACACATTGTTCCATGACTCCTGTCATCACAGTGCTACATGCACTTATCATCACAATGTTCGATGACCCCTGACATCACAATGTTCCATAACACCTGTCATCAAAATGTTCCATGACACTTTTCATCAAATTGCTCCATAACCCTGTCATCACAATGCTCCCTGCCCTTCTCATCACAATGCCCAACGCCCTTGCCATCAAAATGCTCCATGACTTTTGACATCACAAAGATCCATGACCCTTGGCATCACAATGCTCCATGTCATTGTCATCACAATGCTCCATGAACGCTCTCATCACACTGCTCCATGCCCTTGTCTTCACAAAGCTCCATGACACATATCATCAGAATGCTCCATGGCCTTCTCATCACAATGCTCCATACCCTTGCCATCACAAAGTTCCATTACCGCTGTCATAACTATGCTCCATGACCCCTGCCATCACGATGTTCCTTGGCTTCGTCATCACAAAGCTCCATGACCCTTCTCATCACAATGCTCCAAGAACCCTGTATTCACAATGCTGTATGCCATTTTTCATCTCAATGATCCATGAACCCTGTCATCACAATGCACCATGCCTCTCATCATAATGCTTCATGCTATTGTCATCAAAATAAAATCAAAATGCTCCATGACTTCTGTCATAACAATGCTCCAAACCCTTGTGATCACAATATTCCATAACACTTGTCATCACAATGCCCCATGATGCTCGACATCACAATTATCAATGGTCTTCTCATCACAATGCTCCATGACCTTTGTCATCACAATGCTCTATACACTTTTCATCAAAATGCTCCCTGACACTTGTGGTCTGTATGCTCCTTGAGCCCTCTCATGACAAGGCTCCATGCCATTTTCATCACAATGATCCATGCTCTTTTCATTACAATGCTCCAAGACCCATGTGATCACAATTCTCCATGCCCTTTTCATCACAAACCTCAATGATGCATGCTAGCAGAATGCTCCTTGGACTTTTCCTCACAATGCTCCATGCCCTTGTCATCACAATGTTCCAAGACCCCTGTAATCACAATGCCCTGTAATCACAATGCTCCATGCCCCTTTTCATCAGTATGCTCCATGAGACTTGTCATCACAAGGATCCATGGTTTTGTCATCACAATGATCCAGGACCTTGTCATCACAATGCTTCTCGACCTTGTCATGAAAATTTTCAATGGCCATTGTCATCATAATGCTCCACGCCCTAATCATCACAATGCTCAATTATATTTTTCATTACAATTCTCAATTACATTTGGCATCACAATGCTCCATGCCATTGTCATCACAATGGGCCATTACATATGTCATCACAATGCTCCCTGACAGCTCTCTTCACAATAATGCATGACCTGGTCATCACAATGCTCCATGCCCTTCTCATCACAATGCTCCATGACCAGTATCATCACAATGCTCCATGACCACTGTCTTCACAATGCGCCATTCCAACTGTCATCACAATAACCCATGAAACTTATTATACCAATGCTCCATGCCCTTGTCATCACAATGCTCCATGCCCTTGCTATCACAATGTTCCAAGACCCCTGTAATCAGAATGCTCCATGCCCCTTTTCATCAGTATGCTCCATGAAACCTGTCATCACAAGGCTCCATGGTTTTCTCATCACAATGCTCAAGGACATTGTCATCACAATGCTTCACGACATTGTCATGAAAATTCTCAAAGGCCCTTGTCATCATAATGCTCCAAGCCCTAGTCATCACAATGCTCCATCATATTTGTCATCACAATCCTCCATTACATTTGGCATCACAATGCACCATGCCATTGTCATCGAAATGAACCATGACATATGTCATCAAAATGCTCCCTGACACCTGTCTTCACAATACTCCATGACATTGTCATCACAATGCCCCATGCACTTGTCATCACAATGCTCCATGAACCCTGTCAACACAATGCTCTGTGACTCCAGTCATCAAAATGCTTCATAACGTTTGTCATCACAACGGTCCATGCCTGCGTCATCACAAGTCTCTGTGACCTTTGTAACCACAATGCTCCATGAACATTTCAACACAGTGCTCCGTGACACTTGTCATCACAGTGCTCCATGCCTTTGTCAGAAAAATGCTCCAATACCCTTGTCATCAAAACGTGCCACGGGCTTTCCATCACAATTATCCACAACCTTGTAATCACTATGCTCCATAAACCTTGTAATCACAATGCTCCATGCTCTTCTCATCCAAATGCTCTCTCACCTGAGATATAAACATGTTCCCTCACTAGTCATCACAATCCTCCCTCAACCCTGTAATCAAAATGTTCCATGACCACTGTCATCACCATGTTCCATTCCCTTGTCATCACAATGTTCCATGACCACTGTCATCACAATACTCCATGAACATTTTCAGCCAAATACTCTATGACCTTCTCATCACAATGCTCCATGACAAATATCATCACAATGCTCCATGACCACTGTCATCACAACACTCCATGACACCCGACAACACAATGATCAGGGACTCTTGTCATTACAATGCTCCATTCCCTAGTCATCACAATGCTACCTGACCCCTGTCATCACAATACTCCATGAACATTTTCAGCCCAGTGCTCCATGACCCTTGTCATCACAATGATCCATGCCCTTGTCATCCCAATTCTCCATGACCACTGTATTCACAATGCTCCGTGACGCTTGTCATCACAGTGCTCCATGACACCTGGCATCACAATGCTTCATGCCTTTGTCAACAGAATGCTACATGACATTGTCATCACAATGCTCTATGTGCTTGTCATCACAATACTCCATTACCATTATCATCACAATCCTCCATGAACTTTGGGATCACATTGCTTTATGCCCTTGTCATCACAATGTTCCATGCTCCTTGAAATCAAAAGGATCCATGACCTCTGTCATCACAATGCTCCAAACCCTTGTGATCACAATGTTCCATAGCACTTGTCATCACAACGCTCCATGATGCCTGTCATCACAATACTCCATGCCCTTTTCATCACAATGCTCCATGACATTTGTCATCACAATTCTCAATACATTGTCATCACAATGCTCCCTGACATTTGTCGTCAGAATGCTCCTTGAACCCTGTCACGAAAAGTCTCCATGCCATTTTCATCACAATGCCGCATGGCGTTTTCATCACAATGCTCCAAGCCATTGTCATCACAATGCTCCATTACCTTTGTCTTCAGAATCCTCCATGATAATTGGCATCACAATGCTCAATGCCATTGTCATCACAATGGGCCATTATATATGTCAGCACAATGCTCCCTGACAACTGTCTTCACAGTACTGCATCACATGGTCATCACAATGCTCCATGCCCTTGTCATCACAATGCTCCATGCCCTTGTTATCACAATGCTCCATGACCCCTGTCATCACAATGCTCCTTGACTCCAGTCATCACAATGCTTCATGACCTTTGTCATCACAATGTTCCATGCCCTCATCATCAAGAGTCTCTGTGACCTTTTTAACCACAATGCTCCATGAACTTTTCTTCACAATGCTCTTTATCCCCTGTCATCACAATGCTCTATGCCTTTCTCAGCACAATGCTCCATGACGTATGTCATCAGAATGCTCCATGGCCTTCTCCTCACAGTGCTCCATGCCCTTGTCATCACAATGCTCCAAGACCCCTGTAATCACAATGCTCCATGCCCCTTTTCATCAGAATGCTCCATGAGACTTGTCATCACAAGTCTCCATGGTCATCTCAACACAATGCTCCAGGAACTTGTCATCACAATGCTCCATGCCACCTGTCATCACAATGCTCTGTGACTCCAGTCATCACAGTGCTTCATAATATTTGTCATCACAATGGTCCATGCCCACGTCATCACAAGGCTCTGTTACTTTTGTATCCACAATGCTCCATGAACATTTCATCACAATGCTCCGTGACCCTTGTCATCACAATGCTCCATGCCTTTGTCATTAAAATGCTCCATGACCATTGTCATCACAATGTGCCACGCGCTTTTCATCCCAAAGGTACAAAAATTTGTCATCACAATGCTCCATAAAAATTGTAATCACAATGCTGCATGCCCTTCTCATCACAATGCTCCATTACCCCTGTCATAACAATGCTCCATGACCCCTGCCCTCACAATGTTCCACGGCCTTGTCATCACAAGGCTCCATGACACTTGTCATCACAATGCTCCAAGACCCCTTTAATCACAATGCTCCATGCCGTTGTCATCACAAAGCTCCATGACACGTCATCAGAATGTTCCATGGCCATCTCATCAAAATGCTCCTTGCCCTTGTCATCACAATGCTCCAAAACCCCTGTAAACACAGTGCTCCATGCCACTATTCATCTCAATGTTCCATGAACCCTGTCATCACAATGCACCATGCCCATCATCATAATGCTTCAGGCTATTGTCATCACAATGAAATCAATATTCTCCATGACCTCTGTCATCATAATGCTCCAAACACTTGTGATCACAATGTTCCATAACATTTACCATCACAAAACCCCATGACGCTCATCATCACAATTATCCATGGTCTTCTCATCACAATGCTCCATGATCTTTGTCATCACAATGCTCAATACACTTGTCATCACAATGCTCCCTGACACTTGTCGTCAGTATGCTCCTTGAACCCTGTCATGACAAGCCTCCATGCCTTTTTAATCACAATTATCCATGCCCTTTTCATCACAATGCTCCAAGATCCCTGTAATCACAATGCTCCATGATCTTGTCATCAAAAAGCTCCATGACGCTTATCATCAGAATGCTTCATGGCCTTCTCCTCACAATTCTCCATGCCCTTTTCATCACAATGATCCAAGACCCCTGTAATCACAATGCTCCATGCCCCTTTTCATCAGTATGCTCCATGAGACTTGTCATCACAAGGCTCCATGGTTTTCTCATCACAATGCTCCAGGACCTTGTCATCACAATGCTTCTCGACCTTGTCATGAAAATTTTCAATGGCCCTTGTCATCATAATGCTCCACGCCCTAATCATCACAATGCTCAATTATATTTTTCATTACAATTCTCAATTACATTTGGCATCACAATGCTCCATGCCATTGTCATAGCAATGGACCATGACATATATCATCACAATGCTCCCTGACACCTCTCTTCACAATATTCCATGACCTTCTCATCACAATGCTCCATGCCCTTTTCATCACAATGCACCATTCCCACTGTCATCACAATAATCTGTGAAACTTGTCAGACCAATGCTCCATGCCCCTGTCATCACAATGCTCCATGCCCTTGTCACCAAAAAGCTCCATGACCCCTGTCATCACAATGCTCCGTGACTCCAGTCATCACAATGTTTCATAACGTTTGTCATCACAGTGGTCCATGCCCGCGTCATCACATGGCTCTGTGACCTTTGTAACCACAATGCTCCATGAAATTTTCATCACAATTCTCTGTGACCCTTGTCATCACAATGCTCCAAGTCTTTGCCTGAACAATGCTGTATCACCATTATCATCACAATGTGCCACGTGCATTTCATCACAACGGTCCACAACCTTGTCATTGCAAAGCTCCATAAACCTTGTAATCACAATGGTAGATGCGCTTCTCATCAAAATGCTCTCTCACCAGAGATATCACAATATTCCAACAATAGTCATAACAATACTCACTCACACCTGGAATCACAATGTTCCATGAATCTGTCATCACAATGCTACATCCCCTTATCATCACAATGTTCCATGACCCCTGATATCACAATCTTCCATAACCCCTGTGAAGAAAATGCTCCATGACCCGTTTCATCCCAAAGCTCCAACACCCCTGACATCACAATGTTCTATAACCCCTGCCATCAAAATGTTCCATTACACTTTTCATCAACTTGCTGCATGACCCGGTCCTCAAAATGCTCCCTGCCCTTCTCATCACAATGCACCATGCACTTGTCATCAAAATGCTCAATGAATTGTCATCACAAAGCTCCATGACCCTTGGCATCACAATGCTCCATGCCATTGTCATCAAAATACTCCACAAGCTTGTCATCAGAATGCTTCATGACCCTTGTCATCACAATTCTCCATGCACTTGTCAGCACAATGCTCCCTGAACCTTGTCATCACTATGCTCCAAGCCATTGTCATCACAATGCTCCATTACCTTTGTCATCAGAATCCTCCATGAAACTTGGCATCACAATGCTCCATGCCATTGTCATCACAATGGGCTAATACATATGTCATCACAATGCTCCGTGACACCTCTTCTCACAATACTGCATGAACTGGTCATCACAAAGCTCCATGCCCTTGTCATCACAATGCGCCATTCCAACTGTCATCACAATAATCCATGAAACTTATTAGACCAATGCTCCATGCCCTTGTCATCACAATGCTCCATGCCCTTGTTATCACAATGTTCCAAGACCCCTGTAATCAGTATGCTCCATGCCCCTTTTAATCAGTATGCTCCATGAGACTTGTCATCACAAGGCTCCATGGTTTTCTCATCACAGTGCTCCAGGACCTTGTCATCACAATGCTTCACGACATTGTCATGAAAATTCTCAATGGCCCTTGTCATCACAATGCTCCAAGCCATAGTCATAACAATGCTCCATTATATTTGTCATTACAATCCTCCATTACATTTGGCATCACAATGCTCCATGCCATTGTCATCGCAATGGACCATGACATATGTCATCACAATGCTCCCTGACACGTCTTCACAATATTCCATGCCCTTGTCATCACAATGCTCCATGCCCTTTTCATCACAATGCACCATGTCCACTGTCATCACAATCATCTATGAAACTTGTCAGACCAATGCTCCATGACCCTGTCATCACAGTGCTCCATGCCCTTGTCATCACAATGCTCCATGACCCCTGTCATCACAATGCCCCGTGACTCCAGTCATCACAATGCTTCATAACGTTTGTCATCACAAAGGTCCTTTCCCACATCATCACAAGGCTCTGTGACCTTTGTAACCACAATGCTCCATGAACTTTTCATCACAATGCTCCGTGACCGTTGTCATCACAATGCTCCATGCCATTGTCAGAACAATGCTCCATGACCATTGTCATCACAATGTGCCATGTATTTTTCATCACAATGATCCACAACCTTGTCATCGCTATGCTCCATAAACCTTGTAATCACAATGCTCCATGAACTTCTCATCCAAATGCTCTCTCACATGAGATATCACAATGTCCCACCACTAGTCATCACAATCCTCCCTCACCCCTGTTATCAGAATATTCCATGACCCCTGTCATCACAATGCTACATCCCCTTATCTGCAAAATATTCCATGACCACTGACATCACAATGTTCCATAACCCCTGTCCTCAAAATGCTCCATGACCCGTTTTATCCCAAAGCTCCTCGACCCCTGGCATCACAATGTTCTATAACCCCTGTCATCAAAATATTCCATTACACTTTTCAGCAAATTGCTGCATGACCCTGTCATCAAAATGCTCCCTGCCCTTCTCATCGCAATGCACCACACCCTTGTCATCAAAATGCTCCATGACCATTGTCATCACAAAGCTCCATGGCCCTTGGCATCACAATGCTCCATGTCATTGTCATCACAATGCTCCATGAACCCTCTCATCACATGCCTCCATGCCCTTGTCATCACAAAGCACCATGACACTTGTCATCACAATGCTCGATGCCCTTCCCATCACAATGCTCCATGCCTTTGTCATTATAATCCTCCATGACCCATGTATCACAGTGTTCCGGGCCCTTGTCATCACAATGCTCCATGCCCACTCTTATCACAATAATCCATGAAACATTTCAGACCAATGCTCAATGCCCTTCTCATCACAATGCTCCATTATCTCTGTCATAACAATGCTTCATGACCCCTGCCATCACAATGTTCCACGGCCTTGTCATCACAAGGCTCCATGACCATTGTCATCACAATGCTCCAAAACCCCTGTAATCACAATGCTCCATGCCCTTGTCATCACAAAGCTCCATGACGCATGTCATCAGAATGTTCCATGGCCTTCTCATCACAATG
This sequence comes from Mesoplodon mirus, assembly GCF_964341445.2. Taxonomy (NCBI): domain Eukaryota; kingdom Metazoa; phylum Chordata; class Mammalia; order Artiodactyla; family Ziphiidae; genus Mesoplodon; species Mesoplodon mirus. Next base: position 109,982 of record NW_028295076.1, on the reverse strand, counting down.
CTCCTTGCCCTTGTCATCACAATGCTCCAAGACCCCTGTAATCACAATGCTCCATGCCCCTTATCATCAGAATGCTCCATGAGACTTGTCATCACAAGTCTCCATGGTCATCTCATCACAATGCTCCAGGAACTTGTCATCACCATGCTCGATTCCGTTGTCATCACAATGCTCCATGACCACTGTCATCACAATACTCCATGAACATTTTCAGCCCACTGCTCCATGACCTTCTCATCACAATGCTCCATGAACAATATCATCACAATGCTCCATGACCACTGTCATCACAACACTCCATGACAGCTGACAACCCAATGATCTGGGACCTCTGTCATCATAATGCTCCAAGACCCCTGTAATCACAATGCCCCATGACACCTGTCATCACAATACTCCAGGAACATTTTCAGCCCAATTCTCCATGACCCTTGTCATCACAATGATCCATGCCCTTGTCATCCTAATGCTCCATGACCCCTGTATTCTCAATGGTCCGTGACGCTTGTCATCACAGTGCTCCATGACACATGTCATCACAATGATCTATGCCTTTCTCAGCACAATGTTCCATGCCCTTTTCATCACAATGCTCCATGACCCCTGTCATCACAATGCTCCATGACTCCAGTCATCACAATTCTTCATAACATTTGTCATCACGATGGGCGATACCCACGTCATCACAAGGCTCTGTTACCTTTGTAACCACAATGCTCCCTGAACTTTTCATCACAATGCTCCGTGACCCTTGTCATCACAATGCTCCATGCCTTTGTCAAAAAAATGCTCCATGACCCTTGTCATCACAATGTTCCACGTACTTTTCATCCCAACGGTCCACAAATTGGTCATGGCAATGCTCCATGAACCTTGTAATCACAATGCTCCATGCCCTTATCATCACAATGCTGCATTACCCCTGTCATAACAATACCCCATGACCCCTGCCATCAAAATTTCTATGCCCTTGTCATCACAAAGCTCCAAGACACGTCATCAGAATGTTCCATGTACTTCTCATCAAAATGCTCAATGCCCTTGTCATCACAATGCTCCAAGACCCCTGTAATCACAATGCTCCATGCCCCTCTTCATCTCAATGCTCCATGAACCCTGTCATCACAAAGCATCATGCCAATCATCATAATGCTTCCGGCTATTGTCAGCACAATGAAATCAAAATTCTACATGACCCCAGTCATCACAGTACTCCATGAACATTTTCAGCCCAATGCTCCATGACCCTTGTCATCACAATGATCCATGCCCTTGTCATCCCAATGCTCCATGACCCCTGTATTCACAATGCTCCGTGATGCTTGTCATCACAGTGCTCCATGAATCTTGTCATCACAATGCTCCATGCATTTGTCAGCAAAATGCTACATGACCATGTCATTACAATGCTCTTTGCGCTTGTCATCACAATACTCCTTTACCATTGTCATCACAATCCTCCATGAAACTTGGAATCACATTGCTTCATGCCCTTGTCATCACAATGCTCCCTGCTCCTTGAAATCAAAATAATCCATGACCTCTGTCATCACAATGCTCCAAACCCTTGTGATCACAATGTTCCGTAACACTTGTCATCACAAAGCTCCATGATGCCTGTCATCACAATACTCCATGCCCTTTTCATCAAAATGCTCATTGACCTTTGTCATCACAATTCTCAATACACTTGTCATCACAATGCTCCCTGACATTGTCGTCAGAGTGCTCCTTGAACCCTGTCACCAAAAGGCTCCATTCCTTTTTCATCACAATGCCCCATGCAATTTTCATCACAATGCTCCATGCAATTGTCATCAAAATACTCCACAAGCTTGTCATCAGAATGCTCCATGTCTCTTGTCATCACAATTATCCATGCACTTGTCAGCATAATGCTCCCTGACCCTTCTCATCACAGTGCTCCAAACCCTTGTCATCACAATGCTCCATTACCTTTGTCATTAGAATCCTCCATCACACTTGGCATCACAATGCTCCGTGCCATTGTCATCACAATGGGCCATTACATATGTCATCACAATGCTCCGTGACACCTCTTTTCACAATACTGCCTGACCTGGTCATCACAATGCTCCATGCCCTTGTCATCTCAATGCGCCATTCCAACTGTCATCACAATAATCCATGAAACTTATTAGACCAATGCTCCATGCCCTTGTCATCACAATGCTCCATGCCCTTGTTATCACAATGTTCCAAGAACCCTTTAATCAGAATGCTCCATGCCCCTTTTCATCAGTATGCTCCATGAGACTTGTCATCACAAGGCTCCATGGTTTTCTCATCACAATGCTCCGGGACCTTGTCATCACAATGCTTCACGACATTGTCATGAAAATTCTCATTGGCCCTTGTCATCATAATGCTCCAAGCCGTAGTCATCACAATGCTACATTATATTTGTCCTTACAATCCTCCATTACATTTGGCATCACAATGCTCCATGCCATTGTCATCGCAATGCACCATGACATATGTCATCACAATGCTCCCTGACACCTGTCTTCACAATACACCATGCCCTTGTCATCATAATGCTCCATGCCCTTGTCATCACAATGCTCCATTACCCCTGTCATAACAGTGCTCCATGACGCCATCCATCACGATGATCCATGGCCTTGTAATCAAAAGGCTCCATGACACTTGTCATCACAATACTCCAAGACGCCTGTAATCACAATGTTCCATGCCGTTGTCATCAAAAAGCACCATGACACATGTCATCAGAATGTTCCATGGCCTTCTCATTAAATGCTCCATGCCCTTGTCATCACAGTGCTCCAAGACCCCTGTAATCACAATGCTCCATGCCCCTTTTCATCTCCATGCTCCATGAACCCTGTCATCACAATGCATCATGCCCATCATCATATTGCTTCCAGCTATTGTCAGCACAATGAAATCAAAATTCTCCTTGACCTCTGTCATCACAATGTTCCATGACCCCTGTCATCACAATACTCCACGAACATTTTCAGCCCACTGCTCCATGACACTTGTCATCCCAATGCTCCATGACCCCTGTATTCACAATGCTCTGTGACGCTTGTCATCACAGTGCTCCATGACACCTGTCATCAAAATGCTCCATGATTTTGTCAGCAGAATGCTACATGACCTTGTCATTACAATGCTCTATGTGCTTGTCATCAAAATACTCCATTTCCATTGTCATCACAATCCTCCATGAACCTTGGGATCACATTGCTTCATGCCCTTGTCATCACAATGCTCCATGCTCCTTGAAATCAAAATGATCCATGACCTCTGTCATCACAATGCTCCAAACCATTGTGATCCCAATGTTCCATAACACTTGTCATCACAACGCTCCATGATGCCTGTCATCACAATATTCCATGCCCTTTTCATCACAATGCTCCATGACATTAGTCATCACAATGCTCAGTACACTTGTCATCAAAATGCTCCCTGACACTTGTCATCAGAATGCTCCTTGAACCCTGTCACGAAAAGGCTCCATGCCATTTTCATCACAATGCCCCATGCCGTTTTCATCACAATGCTCCGTGACCATTGTCATCAAAATGCTCCATGACTTTGTCTGAAAAATGTTCCATGACCCTTCTCATCACAATGTGCCATTCGCTTTTCATCACAACGGTCCAGAAACTTGTCATTGCAATGCTCCATAAACCTTGTAATCACAATGCTCCATACACTTCTCATCAAAATGCTCTCTCACCAGAGATATCACAGTGTTTCATCACTAGTCGTCACAATACTCCCTCAGCCCAGTAATCACAATGTCCCATGACCCCTGTCATCACAATGCTACATCCCCTTATCATCACAATGTTCCATGACCCCTGACATCACAATGTTCTATAACCCCTGTCATCAAAATGTTCCAGTACACTTTTCATCAAATTGCTGCATGACCCTGGCATCAAAATACTCCCTGCCATTCTCATCACAATGCACCATGCACTTGTCATCAAAATGCTCCATGACCTTTGTCATCACAAAGCTCCATGACCACTGGCACCACAGTGCTCGATGTCATTGTCATCACAATGCTCCATGAACACTCTCATCACATTTCTCCATGCCCTTGTCATCACAAAGCTCCATGACACTTATCATCACAATGCTCGATGCCCTTCTCATCACAATGTCCCATGCCCTTGTCATTAGAATCCTCCATGACCCATGTATCACAGTGTTCCATGCCCTTGTCCTCACAATGCTCTATGCCCACTCTCATCACAATAATCCATGAAATATTTCAGACCAATGCTCCATGCCCTTCTCATCACAATGCTCCTTTACCTCTGTCATAACTATGCTCCATGACACCTGCCATCACAATGTTCCACGGCCTTGTCATCACAAGGCTCCATGACAATTGTCATCACAATGCTCCACGACCCATCTAATCAAAATGCTCCATGCCCTTGTCATCAAAAAGCTACATGACGCATGTCATCAGAATGTTCCATGGCCTTCTCCTCACAATGCTCCGTGCCCTTGTCATCACAATGCTCCAAGACCCTTGTAATCAAAATGCTCCATGCGTCTTTTCATCTCAATGCTCCATGAACCCTGTCATCACAATGGACGCTGCCCATCATCATAATGCTTCAGGCTATTGTCATCACAATGAAATCAAAATGCTCCATGACCTCTGTCATCACAATGCTCCAAACCCTGGTGATCACAATGTTCCATAACACTTATCATCACAACACACCTTGACGCTCATCATCACAATTATCCATGGTCTTCTCATCACAATGCTCCATGACCTTTGTCATCACAATGCTTAATACACTTGTTATCACAATGCTCCCTGACACTTGTCATCAGTATGCTCCATTAACCCTGTCATGACACGTCTCCATGCTTTTTTCATCACAATGATCCATGCCATTTTAATCACAATGCTCCAAGACACCTGTAATCACAATGCTCCATGCCCTTGTCATCATAAAGCTCAATGATGCATGTCATCAGAATGCTCCATGGCATTCTCATCACAATGCTCCGTGCCCTTGACATCACAATGCTCCAAGACCCCTGTAATCACAATGCTCCATGTCCCTTTTCATCAAAATGCTCCATGAGACTTGTCATCACAAGTCTCCATTGTCTTCTCATCAAAGTGCTCCAGGAACTTGTCATCACAATACTCCATGAACATTTTCAGCCCAATGCTCCATGACCCTTGTCATCACAATCATCCATGCCCTTGTCATCCCAATGCTCCATGACCCCTGTATTCACAATGCTCCATGACGCTTGTCATCACAGGGCTCCATGACACCTTTCATCACAATGCTCCATGCCTTTGTCTGCAAAATACTACCTGACCTTGTCATTGCAATGCTCTATGCGCTTGTCATCACAATACTCCATTCCCATTGTCATCACAGTCCTCCATGAACCATGGGATCACATTGCTTCATGCCCTTGTCATCACAATGCTCCATGCACCTTGAAATCTAAATGATCCATGACCTCTGTCATCACAATGCTCCAAACCCTTGTGATCACAATGTTCCATAGCACTTGTCATCACAACGCACTAAGATGCTTGTCATCACATTACTCCATGCCTTATTCATCACAATGCTCCATGACCTTTGTCATCACAATTCTCAATACACTTGTCATCACAATGCTCCCTGACACTTGTCATCAGAATGCTCCTTGAACCCTGTCATGAAAATGCTCCATGCCTTTTTCATCACAATGCCCATGCCGTTTTCATCACAATGCTCCATGCCATTGTCAACAAAATACTCCACAAGCTTGTCATCAGAATGCTACATGACGCTTGTCATCACAATTCTCCATGCAGTTGTCAGCACAATGCTCCCTGACCCTTGTCATCACAATGCTCCAAGCCATTGTCATCACAATGCTGCATTTCTATTGTCATCAGAATCCTCCATGACACTTGGCATCACAATGCTCCATGCCATTGTCATCACAATGGGCCATTACATATGTCATCACAGTGCTCCCTGACACCTGTCTTCACAATACTGCCTGACCTGGTCATCACAATGCTCCATGCCCTTGTCATCACAATGCGCCATTCCAACTGCCATCGCAATAATCCATGAAAGTTATTAGACCAATGTTCCCTGCCCTTGTCATCACAATGCTCCATGCCCTTGTTATCACAATGCTCCATGACCCCTGTCATCACAATGCTCCATGAATCGATTCATCACAATGCTTCATGACCTTTGTCATCACAATGGTCCATGCCCTCGTCATCCACAGTCTCTGTGACATATTTAACCACATTGCTCCATGAAATTTTCATCGCAATGCTCTTTGACCCTTGTCATCACAATTCTCTATGCCTTCCTCAGCACAATGCTCCATGACCCTTGTCATCACAATGCTCCATGCGCTTGTCAGCACAATGCACCATGACCCATGTCATCACAGTGCACCCTGCGCTTGTCATCACAGTGCTCCACAATCTTGTCACCACAATGCTCCATAAAACTTGTCAACACAATTCTCCATGCACTTCTCATCAAAATGCTCTGTCTCCACAGATATCACAATGTTACATCACTATTCATCACAATACTCCCTCACCACTGTCATCACAATGTTCCATGACTCCTGTCTTTGCAATGCTACATGCACTTATCATCACAAAGTTCGATGACCCCTGACATCACAATGTTCCATAACCCCTGTCATCAAAATATTCCATCACCCTTTTCATCAAATTGCTCTATGAACCTGTCATCACAATGCTCCCTGCCCTTCTCATCACATTGCACCACCCCTTGTCATCAAATTGCTCCATGACCTTTGTCATCACAAAGCTCCATGACCCTTGGCATCTCAATGCTCCATGCCATTGTCATCACAATTCTCCATGAACCCTCTAATCACAATGATCCATGCCCCTTTGCATCTCAATGCTCCATGAACCCTGTCATCAAAATGCACCATGCCCATCATCATAATGCTTCAGGCTCTTGTCATCAAAATGAAATCAAAATATTCGATGATCTGTCTCATCACAATGCTCCAAATCCTTGTGATCACAATGTTCTATAACACTTATCATCACAACGCCCCATGATACTCATCATCACAATTATCCATGCTCTTCTCATCACAGTGCTCCATTACCTTTGTCATCACAATGCTCTATAAACTTGTCATCACAATGCTCCCTGACACTTGTCATCAGTATGCTCCTGGAACCCTGTCATGACAAGGCTCCATACCATTTTCATAACAATGATCCATGCCAATTTCATCACAATGCTCCAAGACACCAGTAATCACAGTGCTCCATGCCCTTGTCATCACAATGCTCCAAGACCACTGTAATCACAATACTCCATGCCCCTTTTCATCAGAATGCTCCATGAGACCTGTTACTACAAGGCTCCATGGTCTTCTCATCACAATGCTCCAGGAACTTTTCATCACAGTGCTCCATTCCCTTGTCATCACAATGCTCCATGACCTCAGTCCTCACAATACTTCCTGAACATTTTCAGTCCAATTCTCCAGGAACTTCTCATCACAATGCTTCATGATCCCTATCATCACAATGCTCCATGACCACTGTCATCACAACGCTCCATGACCCCTGACAACACAGTGATCCGGGACTCTTGTCATCACAATGCTCCATTCCCTAGTCATCACAATGCTCCATGAACATTTTCAGCCCAATGCTCCATGACACTTGTCATCACAATGACCCATGGCCTTGCCATCCCTATGCTCCATGACCCCTGTAATCACAATGATCCGTGATGCTTCTCATCACAGTGCTCCATGACCCTTATCATCACAATGCTCCATGCCTGTGTCAGCAAAATGCTACATGACCTTGTCATCACAATGCTCCATTTGCTTGTCATCACAATACTCCATTACCATTGTCATCACAATCCTCCATGAACCTTGGGATCACATTGCTTCATGCCCTTGTCATCCCAATGCTCCATGCTCCTTGAAAACAAAATTATCCATGACTTCTATCATCACAATGCTCCAAACCCTTGTGATCACAATGTTCCATAACACTTGTCATCACAACGCTCCATGATGCCTGTCATCACAATTCTCCATGCCCTTTTCGTCAAAATGCTCCATGATCTTTTTCATCACCATTCGCAATACACTTGTCATCACAGTGTTCCCTGACATTTGTCGTCAGAATGCTCCTTGAAACCTGTCATGAAATGGCTTCATGCCTTTTTTATCACAATGCTCCCTGCCCTTTTCATCACAATGCTCCATACCATTGTCGTCACAATACTCCACAAGCTTGTCATCAGAATGCTCCATGACACTTGTCATCACAATGCTCCATGGCCACTGTCATCACAATGCTCCATACCCCTTGTCATTACTGTGCTCCATGATGCTCGTCATCACAATTATCCATGGTCTTCTCATCACAATTCTCCACGCCCTTGTCATCAAAATGCTCCATGACCCTTGTCATCACAATGCTCCATGGCCACTCTCATCACAATGCTCCATTCCCCTTGTCATTACAGTGCTCCATGATGCTCGTCATCACAATTATCCATGGTCTTCTCATCACAAATCTCCACGGTCTAGCCATCACAATGCTCCATGCCCTGGTCATCACAATGCTCCATGTCCCCTGTCATCACAATTCTCCTCGTTCTTGGCATCACTATGCTCCATTACACTTCTCATCACCGTGTTAAATGATTTGTCATCACAATTCTGTATGCACTTTTCATCACAATGCTCCATGACCCCTGTCATAGGAAGCTCCATGTGCTTCTCATCACAATGCTTCATGAACTTGTCATCAAAATTCTCAATGGCCCTTGTCATCACAATGCTCCATGCCCTTGTCATCACAATGCTCCATGTCCATTGTCATCACAATGCTCCAAGCCCTTGTCATCAAAATGCTCCATTACATTTGTCATCACAATCCTCCATGACACTTGGCATCACAATATTCCATTCCATTGTCATCGCAATGGACCATGACATATGTCATCACAATGCTCCCTGAGACCTGTCTTCAAAATACTCCATGACCTTCTCATCACAATGCTCCATGCCTTTGCATCACATTGCACCATGCCCACTGTCATCACAATAATCCATGAAACATGTCAGGCCAATGCTCCATGCACCTGTCATCACAATGCTCATTGCCTTTTCATCACAAAGCTCTATGTCCCCTGTCATCACAATGCTCCGTGACTCCAGTCATCACAATGCTTCATGACCTTTGTCATCACAGTGCTCCATGCCCTCGTCATCACTAGGCTCTGTGACCTTTGTCACCAAAATGCTCCATGAAATTTTCATCACAATGCTCGGTGACCCTTGTCATCACATTGCTCCATGACCCATGTCATCACAATGCGCCATGTGCTTGTCATCACAGTGCTCCACAAGCTTGTCATCACAATGCTCCATAAAACTTGTCCTCACAATGCTCCATGCACTTCTTATCAAAATGCTCTCTCAAGAATGATATCAAAATGTTCCCTCACTTGTCATCACAATACACCCACTCCCCTGTCATCACAATGGTCCACAACACCGTCATGAAAATGTTCCATGACTCCTGACATCACAATGTTCCATAACCCCTGTCATCAAAATGTTCCATGACACTTTTCATCAAATTGCTCCATGACCCTGTCATCACAATGCTCCCTGCCCATCACAAGAGAATGCACCACACCCTTGTAATCAAAATGCTCCATGACCTTTGTCATCACAAAACTCCATGACACTTGGCATCACAATGCTCCATGCCATTGTCATCACAGTGCTCCAAAAACCTTTCATCACATTGTTCAAAGCCCTTGTCATCACACGATCCATGATGCATTTCATCACAATGCTCGATGCCATTCTTCTCACAATGCTCCATGCGCTTCTCATTACAATCCTCCATGAACCATGTATCACAGTGTTCCGTTCCCTTGTTATCACAATGCTCCTTGCCCCCTCTCATCACAATAATCCATGAAACATTTCAGACCAGTGTTCCATGCCGTTTTCATCACAGTGATCCAAGACTCCTGTAATCATAATGCTCCATGCCCCTTTTCATCTCAATGCTCCATGAACGCTGTCATCACAATGCACCAAATGCGCATCATCATAATGCTTCATGCTATTGTTATCACAATGAAATCAAAATGCTCTATGACCTCTGTCATCACAATGCTCCAAATCCTTGTGATCACAATATTCCATAACACCTATCATCAGAGCTCCACATAACGCTCGTCATCACAAGAATCCATGGTCTTCTAATCACAATGCTCCATGACATTTGTCATCACAGTGCTCAATACCCTTGTCATCACAATGGTCCCTGACACTCGTCATCAGTATGCTCCTTGAACCCTGTCATGACAATGCTCCATGCCTTTTTCATCACAATGTTACATGCCCTTTCCCTCACAGTGCTCCAAGGCCCCTGTAATCACAATGTTCCATGCCCTTGTCCTCACAAAGCTCCATGATGCATGTCATCAGAACGCTCCATGACATTCTCATCCCATTGTTCACTGCCCTTGTCATCACAATGCTCCAAGACCCCTGTAATCACAATGCTCCATGACCCTTTTCATCAGAATGCTCCATGAGACTTGTCATCACATGGCTCCATGGTCTTCTCATCACAATGCTCCAGTGCCTTGTCATCACAATGCTCCTTGACCCCTGTCATCACAATACTCCATGAATATTTTCAGCACAATGCTCCATGACGTTCTCATCACAATGCTCCATGACCTCTGTCATCACAATGCTAGATGACCACTGTCATCACAACGCTCCATGAACCCTGACAACACAATGATCCAGGAATCTTGTCATCAAAATGCTCCATGCCCTTGTCATCCCAATGCTCCATGAACGCTGTAATCACAATGCTCCATGACGCTTGTCATCACAGTGCTCCTTGAACCTTGTCATCACAATGCCTTTGACAGCAAAATGATACATAATCTTGTCATCACAATGCTCCATGCGCTTGTCATCACAATCCTCCATGACCCTTGGGATCATATTGCTTTATGCCCTTGTCATCTCTATCTTGCCTTTCTGGTTTTTACAGATTTTCCGATGTCCTTTTGGAACGGTGGGAAGTGACAATTCTTTGTAGTCTGGATTTGCATTGCGCGCTTGCTTGATTGGCCAAAAAGGGACTATGCCTTTTCTCCTGAATATATTCAGGAGAAAATTCATATGCTGTTTTTGGCCAAGTGCATCATTCTCGAAGTTGTGATGCCTTTCCTGTGCTTTAAAGGCGATTCCAATTTACCTCTTGATATATGTTTTGTGCAATTCTGCCTCATTTTCAAGTCCGCTTTGTTGCCTTCCCTCAACAGATTTTTGGAAGAGAGTAGTCCTTTATAACTCTGCAGGTTTTTGATTTGCTTTTCCCCTGAGCTCCAATTTTCAAATCCCATTTTTGGGAGCTGACCGCAAATCCACAATTTTGCTTCAGGACCTATACTGGTTCCAGGGGTGGCTATACTTGTTCCCTGTGGGTGGCTGAGGCTTTGGTTAATTCTTCTTCCTGACGGGAATTTAGAGTGACATGTGTCCGTCCAAAGGCCTACATCTACTCTCTGATTTGTTCTCCCTCTTCCCTTTCATCCTCTGCACAATTAGCAAACTGTGCGAACCAGGAGGTTATAGGGGATGACTCTCCTAAGTTGGGAGATTGATAGTAAAGTAGTTGGAATGCCAAACTGTAGCACAAAGAGAGGAAAAAGTAGGAGACTTTCAGAAACCTTTCGCCATCACAGGGTGTCCATTCTCTAGGTTTCCCATACATGTTATAACTGTAGTGATATTCCCTTCTACCTGGAAATTTGGGACCCATAGAATGGTGGCATGCATTACTACTTTAAAGGGTCTGCATTTTCTCTCCCAATCTCACCAGTCCTCTCAGTCCCAGGTGTCCAGCCTTGTGTCTCATCCAGCTGTCTTTGCAGATAGGGTCATTCTAGGTTTCATCAGAACCCCTGAAGGAATTGTGTAAGAATTTCGCTGTTTTTTGTTTTGTTTTTGAAATTCATTTTTATAATGGGGTTGATCTGATTTTCACTGACGTGTTTATGCCGGTCTAGACACACTTGATTCCCTTACAAAGGCATATCAGTACATCGGTTTTAAGATTCTTACTAATCAGATATATTCCTCTGTGGGGAATAGGGGTTTTGAGTCCCGTTCACTGAGGAAGGTGTAGGTCTTGTCTATTCTGTATTTGGTTTATGGAATGGTACCTGTGCTAATATCAAACTCTGGTTTTATGCATCACCCCACCTCTCCTTTCCCCTTAAGGAGGCATAAGAGTGTTTTCTAAATGTGAGACGCTGCTCTCTTTCCTAATTCAGTTCATGTGTTGTGATGTTGACATTCCCTCTCTAAGTGATATCTTATGATAAGATTCTTTTTCTGTGTGACTAATTTCCCTTAGAATCATCATACCTAAATCCTCTCATTATGCTGCTACTGGCCTTATGACATTGATTTCACGTCTGAGTGATATTCCATTGTACAAAATTACCACAAGTTCTTTATGCATTTCTCTTTTTCCTGGGATATTTTAGGTGTACCGAAGTTGAGGTTCTTGTATGCAGAGCAGCCCTAAACTTTGGGGTGCCTGTGTCTTGTTGATATTTAGTCTTCCCAAGTTATATGTCCATGAGTTGAAGTCCCCTTTGCTCGGGGGCTTTGTATTTTAGATGTTTTAGGAAACAGCATACACTTCTTCAGAGTAGCTCTTGGATATTTATACCCCACCCATCAGCGTGACTAGTCTCCCTGTTTTCCATGGCCTCTCCTGCATTTTTGATTTGTACACATTTTTTAGATGGACTTTCTGAGCAGTGGAAATTAAGACTTCTTTATTGTGCGGATTTGCATTTCCCCCTTGCTTGGTTGGCCAAAAACTCTGTATGTGTTTTTTTCCTGAAGATATTCACGAAACAAACGCATACACCCTTTTGCCCAACTGCATCATTTTAGAAATTCTGCTGCTTTTCATATGCTTTAAATGTGAGTACAATCTACCTTTTGAAAAATGTTTCCTGCAATTCTGCCTCTCATTCAGAACCTCTTCGTTGCCTTACCTGAATATATTTTTGGACGTTGGTTATCATTTATATCTTTGCAGGTCTTTGAATTGTCTGCTCCTGAGCTCCATTTTGCAACTCGCTTTTTTTGTGAGCTGGCCGCCAAACCATTGGATTGATTCCGGCCCTATTCTGGTTCTGGGGAGGCAGGCTGAGCCTTTGGTTAATTCTTCTTCCTAAAGGGATATTAGAGTGACATGTGCCTGTCAAAACTCCTACAGCTAATCTCTCACTGGTTCCTCCGCTTACCATTTATCCTCTTCAAAAATTGCAAACTGTGTGAAACAGGAGGTTAAAGGTGCTGATTCTCCAAGTGGGGAGATTGTTAGTAATGTGGCTGGAATGGCGAACCCCAGCACCAGGAGATCAAAAATGAGGTGCATTTTAGACACCTTTCCTGAGCACACGGTGTACATTCATCTCGGTTTCCCAGGCATGTTTTCCCTGTCAGAAGATTCCCTTGAAACTTCAGATTTGGGACCCATGGAATGGGTACCAGGCAGTATTACTTTAAAAGGTCTGTATTTCCTCACCCAGCCTCTCTAACATCTCTCAGCGTGCATAGCTTCCAGCCTTATATATCATCCTGCTGTGGGTCTACATGTGTTCAATCCATGTTACATCGTAGCCCTTCATCAAAAGTTGTAAGAATTTTTGTCTGTCTCACTGTTTTTATAAATATTTTTAAATTTATTTTTATATTGGTTACAGCTGATTTTCAAAGCTCTGTTTTTTGCTGCTGTACATCCACTTGATTCATGTACTGTGTGACAACAATAAATTCTTTCTCAGATGCCTACGAGTCATATGTATTATTTTCCAGTGACTTGAGTGGACTGAGTGCCGTTCTTTGAGGTACCGTGTAGGCCTTGCCAGTTATTCAATTTGGTACTTGGAATGGTATCTTTGCTAATTTCAACCTCCTGGATAATACCTCACCATTCCCCACCTTTCCCATTTAGCAGCCTTATGTCTATTTTCTACATATTTGACTATGTTTCTGTTTTGTAGTTTATTTCATGTGTAGCCATTTTTGATTCCACCTTTAAGTGACATCTTATGATATGTGTCTTTTTCTTTCTGACATGTGTCACTTAGAATGATCGTATGTAACGCCTCCAGAGTTGTTCCAACTGGCATTATTTCATTGATTTCTGGATGAGTAATATTCCACTCTACATAAGTACCCCATCTCTTTTATCCATTTTATCCTTCCAGGGACATTTAGGTTATATCCAAGTGGAGGCCCTTTTTAACAGAGAGGTGGTAAACTTTGGAGTGCCTGTTTTCTGTCATTTTTTGTTTTTCCCAAGGTATACGCCCATGAGTGCAAGTGCCCTATGCTCTGTAGCTCAGTTTTCAGATGTTTTAGCAGACACAATACACTTTTCCAGAGTGGCCGTTGGCAAATTACATTTCCACTATCAGCCTCACAGGGCTCCCTTTTCTCCTCACCCGGTCCGGCATTTCTGGTGTTTACACTTTATGTGCATGGCCCTTCTGACTGATGTGAAGTGATACATTTTGTAGTATTGATTTCCAGTGTCCACCTGTTTGGTTGGATAAAAAGTGTGTATGGCCTTTACTTGAATATATGAAGAAAAATATGCATACGCCCTTTTGGGCCAACAGCATCATTGGCGATGTTCAGCCCCTTTTCTTGTGCTTTAATGGGGAGTCCTTTCTACCTCTTCAAATCTGTTTCCTGCCACTCTCCCTTGCTTACAAGTCATTTACTGTGACTTACCTCAAGACATTTTTCGACAATAGATATTTTCAACTCTGCAGTTTCATGAATTTTATTGCCCCCGAGTTCCATTTTTCAACTTGTGTTTTTGGAAACTGGACACAAAACAGCGGGATTTCCTCTAGCCCTATTCTGTTTCCATGGGCAATTATAGCCTTTGATGAATTTGTCTTCCAGATAGGAAATTAGAGTGGCATTTGCCTGTCTGAACAACTAAGACTTGTCTCTAAATTTTTCTCATCCTACCGCTTCATCCTCTGGACAAATTCCAAACTGTGTGCAACAGGATGTTGACGGTGCTGATATCCCCAAGTAAGGAGATTGTCAGGAAAGATGCTTGAGGGGTGAACCCGTGCACCAGGCGATGAGGAGATGAGGTGCCTTTTCCAAACTCTTTCCGATCAAACGGTGTACCATCCTCTAGGTGTGACAGGCATGTTTTAGCTGTAGGAATGGTCCCGTGCATGTAAGGAGAACACCAGTGATTTTTCCAAATCAGTGCCTCCCCGAACCCCAAACTGGGGAATTTTTAAGCTACGGCTACACGTATGTCCATTAAGGGCCTTGGGAAATAGGCAGAGCCCGAATTTTAGATGATTGAAATCTTCAGGGTCAGAAGCGCTCACCATCGGCCTTGCTTAGGTTACATTTTCTCTGTCATTGATAGATGATGTCAATAAAAATATCGATTCTTTTTCAGATTATCTCCCCTTATAGGTTATTGCAAAATATTCAGTGTAGTTCCCTGTGCTATACAGTAGTTCCTTGTTGATGATCTATTTTACACATAGCAGTGTGTATGTGTTAATCCCAAACTGTTAATTTATCCCTTTTCCGACCTTTCCCCTTTGGTAATAATAAATTATAAGATTTTATATTTCTCAGAAATGGGGGAGCTGAAAGAGAGGTATCCTTTTCAATGGAAAAGCATTCAAAACAAGATTGAAGCTTCAGCCAAGAGTATTCGATGTACAACCATGGAAATAAATCACTTCATTTCTCTAATGTTGACCTGACAAATAAGACAGACGTCTTCACTGAACTTGCTTATAGTAAAGTGATGGAAATATCAAATGTAAGTCTTAGAAACATCTTATTTTACCCGAGCATTATACACTGCTCTAAGTTAACTACAGTTTGGCTCACACATCTGTTCATTGAAGTTACAATGTTCTCAATTTCTGTTACTGATCCTCCAGAGTGTACCCCAACAGGAGTCCCCGAGCCCAGTGTCATTGGAGCCAACAGATCAAGACAGAGTTTGGTTCAGAAGCAAAGGAAACATTATTTTGAAAACCGAATGGAGAGGTGAGAGCGTGCACTCCCCCATGGGCTGTGGGCTGGGCTACTGTGTAGGGATCCCGGCAGTGTCAGTGGGAGTTAGGGGATGGAGCTCTCGAAGGCTGGGTTGGCTGCAGCTCAGGCTCTATGCCGTGGAGTCTGCATGGGACTCCGCTAGCTGAGGTGTCGACCCAGCCATTCTGCACTAGGAAATCGGGTCTGAAGTGCTGGGTGTGGGACCTCTGCATGCGGAACCCTAGGAGCACGTGAAATTAGACAAAGCACAAAGGAAAAACAGGTTAGACTTTATTTTATTGCCCAGATTCTCTTTTTATCTCCCAGGAATTTTTAATGAACGTTGCCAGAGACGAACACCTCCTCTGCTTTTTGTTCCATTCCTCATTCTTCGGGTGTTGAGGGTGCAGACCCCTCTTTTGTAACTGCTTCATGCTGTGGTGGCAGCCCTGATACCTGGGGGGAGGGGCAAAACGTCTCCCCACCAGCCTCCAGGTGAGGTTGATTGTTCCAAAGCCTCCTGCCTCACTTCTCATCCGCCTGAGCACCAGCATTGGAAGTGTTATAGATTCTAATGACCTTTAAGGGTCCAGGAAAGAGATGTGCAAAGATGCTGTGGTGGCAGGTTTCACCCCACCCCACATTTGTTTGCTGACCTTAGGCTGACGGTTTTTGCCAGTCTAGATGCTCTGACCAGTAGTCTGTGCTTTCTTTAATTAGGTCCCTGAATTAATGTACAAACAGCACCATGTGTCAGAGCCCTGCCTGCGCAACTCCCAGACAGTCCAGGGTCAGTGGTGATCCAGGACCATGACGTCCACTGAGTCAACGGCCTTTAGAAGTAGCCAGCAGTCCAGCTGGTCATATTGGCCACCATCACCGCGGTGTCTGTAGGGTTTTCTATGGTGAAAGCGTGATATACGTTTCCCCCGCCAAGCTTATTAGCTCCCCTCTGGGTGCAGTAAGTCCTGCAAGCAGTAGTCTGCTCTTTCGGGGCACAGTCTTGTTGTTTTCTGAGAGAAACTCCAGGTCAAGTGATGGTCACACAAGTCATCTTGGGGGCCCGATGCCCCCATTTGTCTCTCTGGAGGTTGGAGTTGGATGGCCTCCTCACTCGAGGTCAGTGTGTCCACAGAGTGACCCCTGCAACTTCAGGGCATGATGGGTGGTTAGGATCACCACGTGGGGTCCTTTTCCCTTAGGAGGGAGCTGGCCTTGCGGGCTGCTGATTTCTAGCTTTTTAGATACCCCAGTATCCTGGCCTGATGAGTCGGTGGGCAAAGCCCTTGGGGACCATAGTTTATCATACCTGAAGGGCATTCTTGTGTTGCTCCATTTCAAGTGGTCCCAGTTTTTGCACTAAGGCTCCAAGGGCGATTAACCTTTGACCGGGTATGTAAAGGGCAAAGGGTTTAGCTAAATTAGTGAGTTCCTGGGCAAGGATCTGAATTGACTGCTCTTTCCATTCTTGAAAGGCTGCTTCTGGATTCTATTCAAAAGGATCATCATCTTTTCGTGTCAGTGTTTCATGTAGAGGCCCAGCTATTAGACTATAGTTAGGGATCCAGATGCAGAAAACCTTGGCCTCCCCAGGAACCCCTAAGCTGTCTTCTAGTTTTAGAAGATGTAAGGCTGCAAATGGCTTCTTCACTATCCCGGGATGCATTTCTCTGAATATTTGTGAGAATGAAGCCCAGGCATGTCACCTGAGCCTGGGGTATTTGAGCCTTTTTCTTGGACACCTTCTATCCTTTCTTGGCTAGGTAGTTCAGAGGCGTCTTTAGTAGGCCTGGCGATCAGAATGTCATCTGCATTTTGAAGGAGGTTTCCCTTTTACAGAGGTAGAACTTTTAGGTCTTTAGAGGACATTTCCCCAATGATGGTGTGGGGATTTTTGAACCATTGGTGCAGGACGGCCCAGCATTATTGGTTTTGTTGCATGTTGTGTCCTGCCACTCACAAGCCAAAAATTCTTGTGACTCTGAGATGAATGGAATACAGAAGAAGGCATCATTGAAGTGTAATACAGAATGCCATGGCCTGGTGGATGGTAGAATGTGCAGCAGGGTGTAGGAAATAGGAGCTACTGGATGTATATCCTCGGTGGCTTCACTGACTGTCCTGATATCCTTTACCAGGTCTCCAGCAGCCCATGGGGCTCTCGTGGTCAGGCCAATCCCAGGATATGGAGCTCACCTGGGCTGCATCCCGCACCCCACAGCCCACGGGGCTCTCGTGTTCAAGTCCCTCCCATGGTACGGAGCTCACCTGTGCAGCTACCCAGCAGCCCATGGGGCTCTCATAGTCAGGCCCCTCCCAGGATATGGAACTCCCCTGGGCAGGTACCCCAGCAGGGCTGGACACACAGGAACTGTGCACATAGCCCACCTTGCAGAGAACCCCCAGCTCACCTGTCGCTCACAGCTGACACAGAACACCTCAGAGCAGGACTTGAACTAACAAACAGCAGCTCTGACAGGTCTGTGACCCTGGCTATCACTCTGTGCAGCCTCTCTCTGCCTGGTCTTCCAGAAACTTCCACTGCAGCCAGGGTACCAGGCCTCTGTCTCCACCCACCATCACTCCTCTCCCTGACTCCTGGGTTCCTCTCATTAGGATAGGGTCTTCTTGAATTTGTTTTCCACTCATGGACCAGATAAAATGATAAGAAAACAAGCCGCAGCTGCAGCCCCTTGTCTAGCCTGACTCTCAAGAGCCCACACCTGTTCCTTGGGACTGACCCGTTTAGCAAGGTTCATTTTCTGCAACTGTGAGCCCCTGAGGGGTGAGGATTGGCTGATTTGGGCAGCCTGACACTGCCTGCCAGACCCCCCCACAGGTGTGCCTGGGTTGAGGTCAATATAAACACCTCTCCAGTCAGCAAGAGCCCCTGTAGCTGTGACTGACGCCATATTCTCTGCCCCGTCAGCAGTTTCGAGGCTGGGGTGGTGGGAGGGAGTGAGGGGCCGTGGTTTTGTGGGTGGCCCAGTGTGATTTGGGCTCTGCTGGACTTTCTGCAGGAGTGGCCAGGCTGCCACCTGCTAAAGAAGAGGATGTGTCACCCATACCTGCCACTGGAATTTCTCCCCAGTCAGAGGTGAGGAAGTAAAAAAGCAGTGGGGGCCGTGGCAGGAGGGGTATCTCAGGCAGGGAAATGGAAAGATTCCAGAAGAGCATCTGGGGCCAGGACCATCCTGGCTGGCCTGCAGGCACCAAGTCGGCCTGCGTGCTCTTGCTAGTGTGGCTCCACAGCCCTTCCTCTAGGCTTGCAAGTGCTTGTACATATTCAGGTGTTTTACCTGGAAAGAGTGGGAAGAGTTCAGCGGCAGCAGGACTGGGGCTCAGCTCACATTTACTCACAGACGCCTCGACACAGTCCCCCAGCTTTGCAATGAGGATGCTCCTTGTGGGGGGGAGCACTGCTGACTGCATGGGAGATGATTTCCCACCTCTGACCAACTTAAGAATTTTTTACCACTGGAGCAAGTGCCCTGATACGATTATCCTCTCTATAACTGGTGAGTTCTGTTTGTTTGTTTTTTTTTTCTTTTTTTCTTTTTTGTTCAAGTTAGATTTTATTTATTCCTCTTTTTTTTAATTTGGAGATATATACATGGAAATAATGCATTAATATAAAGACGTCTATGTGAAGGGAAAAACTTTTTTTCTGTTTTATTTTATTAAATGTTATTTATTTAGTTTTTTTTTAATTTATTTCTTTTATACAGCAAGTTCTTATTGGATATCTATTTCATACATATAAGTGTGCACATGTGAATCCCAGTCTCCCAATTCATCCCACCACCACCCTCACATGGCGTTCCCTCCTTGGTGTCCATATGTTTGTTCTTTACATCTGTGTCTCTATCTCTGCCCTGCACACTGGTTCATCTGTACCATATTTCTAGGTTCCACATATATGCATTAATATACAATATTTGTTTTTCTCTTTCTGACTTACTTCACCCTGTATGACAGTCTCTAGATCCATCAAGGCCTCTACAAATGACCCAATTTCATTCCTATGTATGGCTGAGTAATATTCCGTTGTATATATGTACCATGTCTTTATCCATTCGTCTGTCTGTGGGCACTTAGGTTGCTTTCATTACCTGTCTATTGTAAATAGTGCTGCAGTGAACATTGTGGTGAATGTGTCTCTTTGATTTATGGTTTTCTCTGGGTATATGCCCACTAGTGGGATTGCTGGATTATATGGTAATTCTATTTTTAGTTTTTTAAGGAACCTGCATACTGTTCCCCATAGAGACTGTATCGATTTACATTCCCAACAATAGTGGAAGAAGGTTCCTTTTCTCCACACCCTCTCCAGCATTTGTTGTTTGTAGATTTTCTGATGATGCCCATTCTAACAGGTGTGACGTGATACCTCATTGTAGTTTCGATTTCCATTTCTCTAATAATTAGTGATGTTCAGCAGATTTTCATGTGCGTACTGGCCATCTCTATGTCTTCTTGGAAGAAATGTCTATTTAGATCTTCCATTTTTGTATTGGGTTGTTTGTTTTATTAATATTGAGCTGTATGAGCTGTTTATATATATTGGAGATTAATCATTTGTCCATTGATTCGTTTGCAAATATTTTCTGCCATTCTGAGGGTTGTCTTTTCGTCTTGTTTGTAGTTTCCTTTGCTTTGCAAAAGCTTTTACGTTTCATTAGGTCCCATCTCTTTAGTTTTCTTTTTTATTTCATTACTATAGGAGGTGGATCAAAAAAGATCTTGCTGTGATTTACGTCAGAGTATCATTCGTAAGTTTTCCTCTCAGAGTTTTATACTGTCTGGTCTTACATTAAGGTCTCTAATCCATTTTGAATATATTTTTATGTATGGTGTTGGGGAGTGTTCTAATTTCATTCTTTTACATGTAGCTTTCCATATTTCCCAGCACCAATGATTGAAGAGACTGTCTTATCTCCATTGTATAGTCTTGCCTCCTTTCTCATAGATTAGTTGACCATAGGTGTGTAGGTTTATCCTTGGGCTTTCTTTCCTTTTTTTTTTCCTTTTACACATTTATTGGAGTATAATTTCTTTACAATGGAGTGTTCGTTTCTGCTGTATAACAAAGTGAATCAGCTATACATATACAAATATCACCAGATCCCCTCCCTCTTGCATCTCCCTCCCACACTCCATATCCCACCCCTTTATGTGGTCACAAAGCACCGAGCTGATCTCCCTGTTCTATGTGGCTGATTCTCAGTAGCTATCGGTGTTACATTTGGTAATGTCTTTATGTCCATGCCACTCTCTCACTTCGTCCCAGCTTACCCATCCCCCTTCCGGTGTCCTCAAGTCCTTTCTCTATGTCTGTGTCCTTAATCCTGTCCTGCCACTAGGTTCTTCAAAATCTTTTTTTTTCTTCATTAGATTCCATATATCTCTGTTAACATACAGTATTTGTTTTTCCCTTTCAGACTTACTTCACTGTGTAGGACAGATTCTAATTCCATACACCTCAGTACAAATAACTCAGTTTTGCTTCTTTTCATGGTTGAGTAATATTTGATTGTATATATGTGCCAGATCTTCTTTATCCATTCATCTGTCGATGGACACTTAGGTTGCTTCCATGTCCTGGCTAATGCAAATAGAGCTGCAATGAACATTTTTGTACATAACTCTTTTTGAATTATGGTTTTCGCAAGGCAAATGCCCAGTACTTGGATTGTTGTGTCGTATGGTACTTCTATTGTTAGTTATTTAAAGGAACCTCCGTTCTTTTCTCCCTAGTGCCCATATCAATTTACATTCCCACCCACAGTGCAAGTGTGTTCCATTTTCTCCAATAAAGGCCTCTCCAGCATTTATTGTTTTGTAGATTTTTTTGATGATTGCCACTCTGACTGCTGTGAGGTGATACCTCAGGGTAGTTTTGATTTGCATTTCTCTAATGATTAGTGATGTTCAGCATTCTTTCATGTGTTTCTTGGTAATCTGTAAATCTTCTTTGGAGAAATGTCTATTTAGGTCTTCTGCCCATTTTTGGATTGGGTTGTTTGTTTTTGTGATATTGAGCTACATGAGGTGCTTGTAAAGTTTGGAGATTAATCCTTTGTCAATTGCTTCATTTGAAAATATTTTCTCCCATTCTGAGGGTTGTTTTTGCATCTTGTTTATGTTTTCCTGTACTGTGTAAAAGCTTTTAAGTTTCATTAGGTCCCATTTGTTGATTTCTGTTTTTATTTCCATTTCTCTAGGAGGTGGGTCCAAAAGGATCTTGCTGTGATTTATGTCATAGAGTGTTCTGCCTATGGTTTCCTCTAAGTGTTTTATAGTGTCTGGTCTTATATTTAGATCTCTAATCAATTTAGAGTTTATTTTTGTGTATGGTGTTATGGAGTGTTCTAATTTTATTCCTTTATGTGTAGGGGTCCAGTTTTCCCAGCACCAATTACTGAAGAGACTGTCTTTTCTCCATTGTATATCCTTAGCTCCTTTGTCATAGATGAGATAGCCATAGGTATGTAGGTTTATCTCTGGGCTTTCTGTCCTGTTCCATTGATCTGTGTTTATGCCAATCTACATACACTTGATTCCATTATGGAGACATATAAATACATAGGTTTCAAGGTTATTACCAGTCAGATATATTCCTCTTCAGTGAATAGGGTGTTTTGTGTCCAGTTCATTGAGAAAGGAGTAGGTCTTGTCTATTACATATTTGGTATATGGAATGGGATCTGTGCTAATTTCAAACTCTGCTTTTACACATCACCCCACGTCACCTTTCCCCTTAAGGAGGCATAAGTGTGTTTTCTAAATGTGTAACTCTGTTCTCTTTTGAAATTCAGTTCATGTGTAGCCATGTTTACATTTCCTCTATAACGGATATATTACAATAAGTTTCTTTTTCTTTGTGGCTCATTTCACTTAGCATCATCGTACCTAAAGCCACTCATTAAGCTGCTATTGGCCTTATGACATTGATTTTATGTCTGAGTGACATTCCATTGTATATAAGTACCACAACATCTATATCTATTTTTTTTTTCCTTTCCTGGGATATTTAAAATGTACTGAAGTCGAGGTTCTTGTAAACAGAGCAGCCCTAAAGTTTGGGCTGGCTGTGTGTTGTGGATTTTTAGTTTTCCCAAAATACACACCCATGAGTGGAAGTGTGCTATGCTCTGTAGCTCTGTTTTAGAAAACAACATACAGTTCTCCAGAGAGGCTGTTGGCAATTTACATCCTGTCCATCGGCGTAACCAGACTCCCTTTTCTGCATGGCCTGTCCTGCATTTGTGGCTTCTACACTATTTCTGGATGGCCCTTTTGACTGGAGGTAAGGGACACTTCTATGTAGGGTGGATTTGCAATGCCTGATGGCTTGCTTGGCCAAAAAGGGCATATGCATTTTTTCCCGAATATATTCAAGAAAATACACATAGTCCCTTTTCAGCCAAGGGCAACATTGTCGAAATTCTGTCGCTTTTCATGTGCTTTAAAGATGACTCCAATCTACCTCTTGAAATCTGTTTCCTTCAGTTCTGCCCTGCATTCAAATCCTCGTCACTGCCTTTCCTCAATATATTTCTGGATGATAGTTGTCCTTTATAACTCTGCAAGTTTGTGAATTGCTGTGCCCCTGATTTCCATTTTTCAACTCGCCTCTTTGTGAGCTGGCTGCAATACCGCAGGATGGCTTTAGGCCCTACTCTGGTTCCAGGGCTTCAGGCTGAGCCTTTGGTTAATTCTTCTTCCTGATGGGAAACTAGAGTGACATGTGCCCATCCAAACACCTACAGCTAATCTCTCATTTATTTCCCCTCTTCCTGTTCATCCTCTGCACAATTTGCAAACTGTGCATAACGGGAGGGTAAAGGCACTGACACTCCAAGTGGGGAGATTTTTAGTAATGCAGATGGAATGGCAAAGCCGAGCACGACATAAGGAAAAATGAGGTACCTTTTAGAAAACTTTCCCAATTACACAGTGTACCATCCACTGGGTTTCCCATGCATGTTTTAACTGTAGGAAGATTCCCTTAAACCTGGAGAGTTGGGACCACTTGAATGGGTAGCACACAGTATTGCTCTAAGTGGTGTTCTTTTTTTTTTTTTTTTTTTTTTTTTTTTTGCGGTACACGGGCCTGTCACTGCTGTGGCCTCTCCCGTTGCGGAGCACAGGCTCCGGACGTGCAGGCACATGGTCAGCGGCCATGGCTCACGGTCCCAGCCACTCCGCGGCATGTGGGATCTTCCCGGACCGGGGCACAAACCCTTGTCCCCTGCATCGGCAGGGGGACACTCAACCACTGCGCCACCAGGGAAGCCCTAAGTGGTGTTCTTTTGTTCACACAACCTCAGAAATCTTGTCAGCCCCAAGTGTCCAGTCTTATGTCTCATCCAGCTGTGGGTGTAAAGGTGGTCAATCTAGCTTGCATCACAGGCCGTGAACGTAATTTTTAAGACTTTCTCTCTGTTTTTGCATTTTGATTTTGAAATTTATTTTTATAAGTGGGTTTAACTGAATTTCAGTGCTGTGTTCATGCCGTTATACACACACATGATTCCTTTATGGAGACATGAGAATACATATGTTTTAAAATACATAGAGTCAGACATATTCCTGTGCAATGAATAGGGGGTGTTGAGTCCAGTTCATTGTGCCGGGAGTAGGTGTTGTCTATTACATACATGGTTTATATAACGGTATCTGTGCTAATTTAAAACTGTGGTTTTATGCATCACCCCGCCTCGGCTTTCCTCTTAAGCAGGCAAAAGATGTTTCCTAAATGTGTGACTCTGTTGTGTTAGTCATTCAGTTCATGTGTAGTCATGTGTACATTCCCGCTATGAGTGATATCTTATGATAAGTTTAGTTACTCTGTAATCTTTCCTAACTCAGTTCATGTGTAGCCATGCTTACAGGACCATCATAAGTGATATCTTATGATAAGTTTCTTTTTCTGTGTGACTTATTTCACTCAGAATCATCGTACCTGAATCCACTCATTTTGTTGCTACTGGTCTTATGACATTGATTTCATGGCTGAGGGATATTCCATTGTACGTAAGTACCACAATTTTTTGAACAATTTTTAACTTTCCTGGGATATTTAAGGTGTACCCAAGTTGAGGTTCTTGTAAGCAGTGCATCCCTAAATTTTGCTGTGGTTCTGTCTTATTGATTTTCAGTTTTCCCAAGGTATATTCCCTAGACTGGAAGTGCCCTTGGCTATGTAGCTCTGTTGTTTACATGTTTTAGGGAACACAATGCACTCCTCCAGAGAGGCAGTTGCCAACTTACATCCCGCCCGACAGCATAACAAGCCTCCCTGTTCTCCAGGTCCTCTCTTGCCTTTCTGGTTTTTACACATTTTGCCGATGTCCCTTTTGACCGGTGGGAAGGGATATTTCCTTGTACTGCAGATTTGTCTTGCCCACTTGTTAGCTTGGCCAAAAAGGGCGTATGCATTTTCTCCTGAATATATTCAGGAGAAAACGAATACACCATTTTTGGACAAGTGCATCATTGTCGAAATTGTGCCCCTCTTCCTGTGCTTGAAAGGTGATTCCAACGTACCTCTTGAAATCTGATTACTGTGATTCTGCCTGGCTTTCAAGTCCACCTCGTTGCCTTCCTTCAAACAATTTTTGGCCGATAGCTGTCCTTTATTACTCTGCCAGTTTGTGAACTGCTGTGCCCCTGAGCTCCATTTATCAAATCGTTTTTTGTGAGCTGACCGCAAGTCCAAAATTTAGGTTCAGGACCTATACTGGTTTCCGGCAGTGGGATGAGTCTTTGGTTAATTCTTCTTCCGGCCGGGCAATTAGAGTCACATGTGCCCATCCAAATGCCTAACAGCTACTCTCTCATTGGTTCTCCCTGGTCCCTTTCATCCTCTGCCAAATTGGCAACCTGTGTTATCCAGGAGGTTAAAGGGGCTGTCTCTCCAAGTTGGGAGATTGATAGTCAAGCAGTTGGAAAGTCAAATTGGAGCACCAGTAGAGGGACTATTCCTTGAGTTTTAGAAACTTTTCGTATTCACAGTGTGTCCATTCTCTAGGTTTCCCGTATATGTTATAGCTGTAGTAATATTCCCTTCAACCTGGAGAGTTTGGAACCTTGGAATGGAGGCCACACATTATTGCTTTAAATGGTCTGTGTTTACTCACGCAGTCTCACCATGCCTCTCAGTCCCAAGTGTCCAGCCTTATGCCACGTCAAGCTGTACTTGTAGATAGATTCATTCCATGTATCATCAGAGACCCTGAAAGAATTGTAAAGAATTTCCCTGTTTTTTTGTTTTGTTTTTGAAATTCATTTTTATAGTGGGTTTGAGATGATTCTCGCTGCCATGTTTATGCCAGTCTAGACATACTTGATTCCCTTATGGAGACATATCAATACATAGGTTTTAAGATTCTTACTAGTCAGATATATTCCTCTGCGGAAAATATGGTGTTTTGAGTCCCTTTCCCCGAGGAAGGTGTAGGTTTTTCTAGTCCATAGTTGGTTTTTGGAAGAGTACCTGTGCTTATATCAAACTCTGGTTTTATGCATCACCCCACCTCTCCTTCCCCCTTAAGCAGGCATAAGAGTGTATTCTAAATGTGAGACTCTGTTCTCTTTCCTAACTCAGTTCATGTGTAGCCATGTTTACAGGATCTTCATAAGTCATATCCTATGATAAGCTTCTTTTTCTGTGTGACTTATTTCAGTTAGAATCATCGTACCTGAATCCACTCATTTTGCTGCTACTGGTCTTATGACATTGATTTCATGGCTGAGGGATATTCCATCGTACGTAAGTACCACAATTTTTTGAACCATTTTTAACATTCTTGTGATAATTAATATGTACCCAAGTTGAGGTTCTTGTAAGCAGTGCATCCCTAAATTTTGGGGTGGCTCTGTCTTATTGATTTTCAGTTTTCCCAAGGTATATTCCCTAGACTTGAAGTGCGCTTGGCTATGTAGCTCCGTTGTTTACTTGTTTTAGGGAACACAATGCACTCCTGCAGAGTGGCAGTTGGCAACT
This sequence comes from Mesoplodon mirus, assembly GCF_964341445.2. Lineage (NCBI taxonomy): Eukaryota > Metazoa > Chordata > Mammalia > Artiodactyla > Ziphiidae > Mesoplodon > Mesoplodon mirus. The sequence continues at coordinate 82,780 of NW_028295076.1, read as the reverse complement.
TACATTCCGCCCATCAGCATAAAAAGGCTCCCTGTTCTCCAGGTCCTCTTTTGCCTTTCTGGTTTTTACACATTTTGCCGATGTCCCTTTTGACTGGTGGGAACTGATACTTCTTTGTACTGCAGATTTGCATTGTCCGCTTGCTGGCTTGGCCAAAAAGGTCGTATGCGTTTTCCCCTGAATATATTCAGGAGAAAACACATACACACTTTTGGGCCACGTGCATCATTGTCGAAGTTGTGCCCCTCTTCCTGTGTTTACAGGTGATTCCAACCTACCTCTTGAAATCTGTTTCCTGCTATTCTGCCTCGCTTTCAAGTCCACCTCTTTGCCTTTCTTCAAAGGATTTTTGGACGATAGCTGTCTTTATTACTCTGACAGTTTGTGAACTGTTGTGCACCTGAGCTCCATTTATCAAATCGTTTTTTGTGAGCTGACCGCAAGTCCAAAATTTCGGTTCAGGACCTATACTGGTTCCCGGCAGGGGGATGAGTCTTTGGTTAATTCTTCTTCCTGCCAGGCAATTAGAGTGACATGTGCCCGTCCAAATGCCTAACAGCTACTCTCTCATTGGTTCTCCCTCTTCCCTTTCATCCTCTGCCAAATTGGCAACCTGTGAGAACCAGGAGGTTAAAGGTGCTGTCTCTCCAAGTTGGGAGATTGATAGTAAAGCAGTTGGAAAGTCAAACTGGCGCACAAGGAGAGGGACTATTCGTTGAGTTTTAGAAACCTTTCATATTCACAGTGTGTCCATTCTCTAGGTTTCCCGTACATGTTATAGCTGTAGTAATATTCCCTTCAACCTGGAGAGTTGGGACCCATGGAATGGGTGCCATGCATTATTGCTTTAAAGGGTCTGCATTTGCTCACCCAGTCTCACCAATCCTCCCAGTCCCAAGTGTCCAGCCTTATGCCACATCCAGCTGTCATTGTAGACATGGTCATTCCAGGTTTCATCAGAGACCCTGAAGGATTTGTAAAGAATTTCCCTGTTTTTTGTTTTGTTTTTGAAATTTTTTAATAGTGGGTTTGAGCTGATTCTCGCTGCCATGTTTATGCCAGTCTAGACACACTTGATTCCCTTATGGAGACATATCAGTACATAGGTTTTAAGATTCTTACTAGTCAGATATATTCCTCTGCGGGAAATATGGGATTTTGAGTCCCTTTCACTGAGGAAGGTGTAGGTCTTGTCTATTCCATGGTTGGTTTTTGAAAGGGTACCTGAGCTTATATCAAACTCTGGTTTTATGCATCACACCACCTCTCCTTCCCCCTTAAGCAGGCATAAGAGTGTTTTCTAAATGTGAGACTCTCTTCTCTTTCCTAACTCAGTTCATGTGTAGCCATGTTTACAGGATCTTCATAAGTGATATCTTATGATAAGTTTCTTTTTCTGTGTGACTTATATCACTTAGAATCATCGTACGTGAATCCACTCATTTTGCTGCTACTGGTCTTATGACATTGATTTCATGGCTGAGGGATATTCCATCGTATGTAAGTACCACAATTTTTGAACAATTTTTAACTTTCCTGGGATATTTAAGGTGTACCCAAGGTGAGGTTCTTGTAAGCAGTGCATCCCTAAATATTGGGGTGGCTGTGTCTTATTGATTTTCAGATTTCCCAAGGTATATTCCCTAGACTGGAAGTGCCCTTGGCTATGAAGCTCTGTTGTTTACTTCTTTTATGGTACACAGTGCACTCCTCCAGAGAGGAAGTTGCCAACTTACATACCGTCCAACAGCATAACACGGCTCCCTGTTCTCCAGGTCCTCTCTTGCCTTTCTGGTTTTTACACATTTTGCCAATGTCCCTTTTGACCGGTGGGAAGTGATTATTCTTTGTACTGCAGTTTTGCATTTCCCGCTTCCTTGCTTGGCCAAAAAGGGCGTATGTGTTTTCTCCTGAATATATTCAGGAGAAAACGAATACGCCCTTTTTGGCCAAGTGCATCATTGTCGAAGTTGTGCCCCTCTTCCTGTGCTTTACAGGTGATTCAAACGTACCTCTTGAAATCTGTTTCCTGCTATTCTGCCTCGCTTTCAAGTACGCCTCGTTGCCTTCCTTCAAAATATTTTTGGACGATAGTTGTCATTTATTACTCTGCCAGTTTGTGAATTGCTGTGCTCCTGAGCTCCATTTATCAAATCGTTTTTTGTGAGCTGACCGCAAGTCCAAAATTTCGGTTGAGGACCTATACTGGTTCCCGGCAGGGGGATGAGTCTTTGGTTAATTCTTCTTCCTGCCGGGCAATTAGAGTCACATATGCCCGTCCAAATGCCTAACAGCTACTCTCTCATTTGTTCTCCCTGTTCCCTTTTATCCTCTGCCAAATTGGCAACCTCTGTTATCCAGGAGGTTAAAGGGGCTGTCTCTCCAAGTTGGGAGATTGATAGTAAAGCAGTTGGAAAGTCAAACTGGAGCACCAGGAGAGGGACAATTATTTGAGTTTTAGAGACCTTTCGTATACACAGTGTGTCCATTCTCTAGGTTTCCCGTACATGTTATAGCTGTAGTAATATTCCCTTCAACCTTGAGAGTTTGGAACCATGGAATGGAGGCCACGCATTATTGCTTTAAAAGGTCTGTGTTTGCTCACCCATCTCACCAATCCTCCCATTCCCAAGTGTCCAGCCTTATACCACATCAAGCTGTAGTTCTAAATAGGTTCATTCCAGGTTTCATCAGAGACCCTGAAGGAATTGTAAAGAATTTCCCTGTTTTGTTTTTTTGTTTTTGAAATTCCTTTTTATAGTGGGTATGAGCTTATTCTCACTGCCATGTTTATGCCAGTCTAGATACACTTGATTCTCTTACGGGGACATATCAATACATAGGTTTTAAGATTCTTACTAGTCAGATATATTCCTCTGAGGGAAGTATGGTGTGTTGATTCCCTTTCAGTGAGGAAGGTGTAGATGTTTTCTATTCTGTATTTGGTTTCTGGAATGGTGCCTGTACTAATATCAAACTCTGGTTTTATGCAACACCCCAACTCTCCTTCCCCCTTAAGCAGGCGTAAGAGTGTTTTCTAAATGTGAGACTCTCTTCTCTTTCCTAACTCAGTTCATGTGTAGCCATGTTTACAAGACCTTCATAAGTGATATCTTATGATAAGTTTCTTTTGCTCTGTGACTATTTTAACTTAGAATCATTGTAACTGAATCCACTAATTTTGCTGCTACTGGCCTGATGACATTGATTTCATGGCAAAGGGATATTCCATCGTATGTAATTACCAGAATTTCGTGAACAATTTTTGTCTTTCCTGGGATATTTAACGTGTAGCCTAGTTGAGGTTCTTGTAAGCAGTGAAGACCTATATTTTGGGGTGGCTCTGTCTTATTGATTTTCAATTTTCCCAATGTATATTCCCTAGAGTGGAAGTGCCCTTTGCTCTGTAGCTCTGTTGTTTACTTGCTTTAGGGAACAAAATGCACTCCTCCAGAGAGGCAGTGGGCAATTTATATCCCACCCATCAGCATAACAGTGCTCCCTGTTCTCCAGGGCCTCTCTAGCCTTTCTGGTTTTTACCCATTTTGTGGATGTCCCTTTTGACCGGTGGGAAGTGATACTTCTTTGTAGTTCAGATTTGCATTGCCCGCTTTCTTGCTTGGCCAAAAAGGGCGTATGCGTTTTCTCCTGAATATATTCAGGAGAAATCGCATACACCCTTTTTGGCCAAGTGCATCATTGTCGATGTCGTGCCCCTATTCCTGTGCTTTAAAGGCGATTCCAACATAACTCTTGAAATCTGTTTCCTCCTATTCTGCCTCGCTTTCAAGTCCGCCTCGTTGCCTTCCCTCAACAGATTTTTGGACGATAGTTGCCCTTTATTAGCCAGTTTGTGAATTGCTGTGCCACAGAGCTCCATTTTTTAACTCGTTTTTTGTGAGCTGAACGCAAGTCCAATATTTTTGTTCATAAACGATACTGGTTTTGGTAGGTGGCTGAGAGTTTGGTTAATTCTTCTTCCTCCCGGGAAATAAGAGTGACATGTTCTCGTCCAAATGTCTAACAGCTACTCTCTCATTGGTTCTCCCTCTTCCCTTTCATCCTTTGCCAAATTGGCAACCTTTGCGAACCAGGATGTTAAAGGTGCTGTCTCTCCAAGTTGGGAGATTGATAGTAAACTGTTGGAAAGTCAAACTGGAGCACATGGAGAGGGACTATTCATTGAGTTTTAGAGACCTTTCGTATTCACAGTGTGTCCATTCTCTAGGTTTCCCATACATGTTATAGCTGTAGTAATATTCCCTTCAACCTGGAGATTTGGGACCAATGGAATGGGTTCCATGCATTATTGTTTAATGGGTCTGCATTTGCTCACCCAATCTCACCAATCCTCCTACTCCCATGTGTCCAGCCTTTTGCCACCTCCAGCTGTCATTGTAGATAGGGTCATTCCAGGTATCATCAGAGACCCTGAAGGAATTGTAAAGAATTTTGCTGCATTTTTGTTTTGTTTTTGAAATTCCATTTTATAGTAGGTTTGAGCTGGTTCTCGCTGCCATGTTTATGCTAGTCTAGACACACTTGATTCCCTAAAAGAGACATATCAATACATAGGTTTTAAGATTCTTACTAGTCAGATATATTCCTCTGTGGGAAATATGGGGTTTTGAGTCCCTTTCACTGAGGAAGGTGTAAGTCTTGTCTATTCCATATTTGGTTTATGAATGGTACCAGTGCTTATATCAAACTCTGGTTTTATGCATCACCCCACCTCTCCTTCCCACTTAAGCAGGCATAAGAGTGTTTTCTAAATGTGAGACTCTGTTCTCTTTCCTAACTCAGTTCTTGTGTAGCCATGTTTACAGGGTCTTCATAAGTGATATCTTATGATAAGTTTCTTTTTCTGTGTGACTTATTTCACTTAGAATCATCGTACCTGAATCCACTCATTTTGCTGCTACTGGTCTTATGACATTGATTTCATGACTGAGGGATATTCCATCGTACGTAAGTACCACAATTTTTTGAACCATTTTTATATTTCCTGGGATATTTAAGGTGTACCCAAGTTGAGGTTCTTGTAAGCAGTGCAGCCCTAAATTTTGGGGTGGCTCTGTCTTATTGCTTTTCAGTTTTCCCAAGGTATATTCCCTAGACTGGAAGTGTCCTTGGCTCTGTAGCTCTGTTGTTTACCTGTTTTAGGGAACACAATGAACTCCTTCAGAGAGGAAGTTGGCAGTTTGCATCCCGCCCATCAGCATAACAAGGCTCCCTGTTCTGCAGGGCATGTCTTGAATTTCTGGTTTTTACCCTTTTTGTGGATGTCCATTTGGACCGGTGGGAAGTGATACTTCCTTGTAGTGCAGATTTGCATTGCCCGCTTGCTTGCTTGGCCAAAAAGGGCGTATGAGTTTTCTCCTGAATATACACAAGAGATAACGCATACGCCCTTTTTGGCCAAGTGCATCATTGTCGAAGTTGTGCCCCTCTTCCTGTGCTTTAAAGGCAATTCCAACGTACCTCTTGAAATCTGTTTCCTGCTATTCTCCCTCACGTACAAGTCCGACTCGTTGCCTTCCCTCAACAGATTTTTGGATGGTAGTTGGCCTTTATTACTCTGCCAGTTTGTGAAATGTTCTGCCCCATAGCTCCATTATTTAACTCGTTTTTTGTGAGCTGAACGCAAGTCCAATATTTTGGTTCAGGACCTATAGTGATTCCCGGTGGGTGGCTGAGACTTTGGTTAATTATTTTTCCTCCCAGGAAATAAGAGTGACATGTGCCCGTCCAAATGCCTAACAGCTACTCTCTCATTGGTTCTCCTTCTTCCCTTTCATCCTTTGCCAAATTGGCAACCTGTGCAAACCAGGAGGTTAAAGGTGCTGTCTCTCCAAGTTGGGAGATTGATAGTAAAGCAGTTGGAAAGTCAAACTGGAGCACCAGGAGAGGGACTATTCTTTGAGTTTTAGAAACCTTTCATATTCACAGTGTGCCCATTCTCTAGGTTTCCCATACATGTTATAGCTGTAGTAATATTCCCTTCAACCTGGAGAGTTGGGACCCATGGAACGGGTGCCATACATTATTGCTTTAAAGGGTCTGCATTTGCTCACCCAATCTCACCAATCCTCTCAGTCCCATGTGTCCAGACTTATGCCATATCCAGCTGTCGTTTTAGATAGGGTCATTTCAGGTTTCATCAGAGACCCTGAAGGAATTGTAAGGAATTTCCCTGTTTTTTTGTTTTGTTTTTGAAATTCCTTTTTATAGTGGGTTTGAGGTGATTCTCACTGCCATGTTTATGCCAGTCTAGACACACTTGATTCCCTTACGGAGACATATCAATACATAGGTTTTAAGATTCTTACTACTCAGATATATACCTCTGTGGGAAATATGGGGTTTTGAGTCCCTTTCACTGAGGAAGGTATAGGTAGGTCTTGTATATACCATAGTTGGTTTTAGGAACGGTACCTGTGCTTATATCAAACTCTGGTTTTATGCATCACCCCACCTCTCCTGCCCCCTTAAGCAGGCATAAGAGTGTTTTCTAAATGTGAAACTCTGTTCTCTTTCCTAACACAGTTCATGTGTAGCCATGTTTACAGAAACTTCGTAACTGATATCTTATGATAAGCTTCTTTATCTGTGTGACTTATTTCACTTAGAATCATCGAACCTGAATCCACTCATTTTGCTGCTACTGGTCTTATGACATTGATTTCATGGCTGACGGATATTCCATCGTACGAAAGTACAACAATTTTTTGAACCATTTTTATATTTCCTGGGATATTTAAGGTGTACCCAAGTTGAGGTTCTCGTAAGCAGTACAGCCCTAAATTTGAGGGTGGCTCTGTCTTATTGATTTTCAGTTTTCCCAAGGTATATTCCCTAGACTGGAAGTGCCCTTGGCTCTGTAGCTCTGTTGTTTACTTGTTTTAGGGAACACAATGCACTCCTCCATAGAGGTAGTTGAGAATTTACATCCCGCCCATCAGCATAACAAGGCTCCCTGTTCTCCAGGGCCTGTCTTGCCTTTCTGATATTTACACATTTTGTGGATGTCCCTTTTGACCGGTGGGAAGGGATACTTCTTGTAGTGCAGATTTGCATTGCCCGCTTGCTTTCTTGGCCAAAAAGGGCGTATGCGTTTTCTCCTGCATATATTCAGGAGAAAATGCATACGCCCTTTGTGGCCAAGTGCATCATTGTCGAAGTTGTGCACCTCTTCCTGTGCTTTACACGTGATTCCAACGTACCTCTGGAAATCTGTTTCCTGCTATTCTGCCTCGCTTTCAAGTCCGCCTCGTTGGCTTCCCTCAACAGATTTTTGGATGATAGTTATCCTTTATTACTCTGCCAGGTTGTGAATTGCTGTGCCCTTGAGCCCCATTTTTAAACTCGTTTTTTGTGAGCTGAACGCATGGCCAATATTTTGGTTCAGGACCTATACTGGTTCCCGGTTGGTGGCTGAGACTTTGGTTAATTCTTCTTCCTGCCGGGAAATTAGAGTGACATATGCCCGGCCAAATGCCTAACAGCTACTCTCTCATTGGTTCTCGCTCTTCCCTTTCATCCTCTGCCAAATTGGCAACCTGTGAGAACCAGGAGGTTAAAGGGGCTGTCTCTCCAAGTTGGGAGATTAATAGTAAATCAGTTGGAAAGTGAAACCGGAGCACCAGGAGAGGGACTATCCGTTGAGTTTTAGAGACCTTTCGTATTCACAGTGTGTCCATTCTCTAGGTTTCCGGTACATGCTATACCTGTAGTAATATTCCCTTCAACCTGGAGGGTTGGGACCCATGGAATGCGTGCCATGCATTATTGCTTTAAAGGGTCTGCATTTGCTCACCCAATCTCACCAATCCTCTAAGTCCCAAGTGTCCAGCCTTATGCCACATCCAGCTGTCATTGTAGACAGGGTCATTCCAGGTTTCATCAGAGACCCTGAAGGAATTGTAAAGAATTTCCCTGTTTTTCTGTTTTGTTTTTGAAATTCCTTTTTATAGTGGCTTTGGGCTGATTCTCGCTGCCATGTTTATGCAAGTCTAGACACACTTGCTTCCCTTACGGAGACATATCAATACATAGGTTTTAAGATTCTTACTAGTCAGATATATTCCTCTGCGGGAAATATGGGGTTTTGAGTCCCTTTCACTGAGGAAGGTATAGGTAGGTCTTGTCTATTCCATAGTTGGTTTTTGGAACGGTACCTGTGCTTATATCAAACTCTGGTTTTATGCTTCACCCCACCTCTCCTTCCCCCTTAAGCAGGCATAAGAGTGTTTTCTAAATGTGAGACTCTGTTCTCTTTCCTAACTCAGTTCATGTGTAGCCATGTTTACAGGATCTTCATAAGTGATATCTTATGATAAACTTCTTTTTCTGTGTGACTTATTTCACTTAGAATCATCGTACCTGAATCCACTCATTTTGCTGCTACTGGTCTCATGACATTGATTTCATTGCTGAAGGATATTCCATCGTAAGTAAGTACCACAATTTTTTGAACCATTTTTATATTTCCTGGGATATTTAAGGTGTACGCAAGTTGAGGTTCTTGTAAGCAGTGCAGCCCTAGATTTGAGGGTGGCTCTGTCTTATTGATTTTTAGTTTTCCCATGGTATATTCCCTAGACTGGAAGTGCCCTTGGCTCTGTAGCTCTATTGTTTACTTGTTTTAGGGAACACAATGCACTCCTCCAGAGAGGCAGTTGGCAATTTACATCCCGCCCATTATCATAAAAATGCTCCGTGTTCTCAAGGGCCTGTCTTGCCTTTCTTGTTTTTACACATTTTGAGGTTGTCCCTTTTGACCAGTGGGAAGTGATACATCTTTGTAGTGCAGATTTGCATTGCCCGCTTGCTTGCTTGTCCAAAAAGGGTGTATGCGTTTTCTCCTGAATATATTCAAGAGAAAACGCATAAGCCCTCTTTGGCCAAGTGCATCATTGTCGAAGTTGTGTCCCTTTTCCTGTGCTTTAAAGCCGATTCCAATGTAACTCTTGAAATCTGTTTCCTGCTATTCTGCCTCGTTTCAAGTCCGCTCGTTGCCTTCCCTCAACAGATTTTTGGACGATAGTAGTCCTTTATTACTCTGCCAGTTTGTGAATTGCTGTGCCCCTAATCTCCATTTTTCTACTCGTTTTTTGTGAGCTGAACCCAAGTCCAAAATTGTGATTCAGGACCTATACTGGTTCCCGGTGGGTGGCTGAGACTTTGGTTAATTCTTCTTCCTGCTGGGAAATTAGAGTGATATGTGCCCGTCCAAATGCCTAACAGCTACTCTCTCATTGGTTCTCCCTCTTTTCTTTCATCCTTTGCCAAATAGGCAACCTTTGCGGACCAGGAGGTTAAAGGGGCTGTCTCTCCAAGTTGGCAGATTGATAGTAAAGCAGTTGGAAAATCAAACCGGAGCACCAGGAGAGGGACTATTTGTTGAGTTGTAGAAACATTTTGTATTCACAGTGTGTCCATTCTCTAAGTTTCCCTTACTTGTTATATCTATAGTAATATTACCTTCAACCAGGAGAGTTGGGACTGATGGAATGGGTGCCATGCAGTACTGCTTTAAAGGGTCTACATTTGCTCACCAAATCTCACCAATCCTCTCAGTCCCAAGTGTCCAGCCTTATGCCACATCCAGATGTCGTTGTAGATATGGTCATTCCAGAAATCATCAGAGACCCTGAAGGAATTGTAAAGAAATTCCATGTTTTTTTGTTTTGTTTTTGAAATTTCATTTTATAGTGGGTTTGAGCTGATTCTCGCTGCCATGTTTATGCCATTCTAGACACAATTGATTCCCTTACGGAGACATATCAATACATAGGTATTAAAGTTCTTACTAGTCACATATATTCCTCTGTGGGGAATATGGGGTTTTGAGTCCCTTTCACAGAGTAAGGTGTAGGTCTTGTCTATTCCTTATTTGGTTTTTTGAACAGTACCTGTGCTTATATCAAACTCTGGTGTTATGCATCACCACACCTCTCCTTCCCCTTAAGCAGGCATAAGAGTGTTTTCTAAATGTGAGGCTCTGTTCTCTTTCCTAACTCTGTTCATGTGTAGCCATGTTTACAGGATCTTCATAAGTGATATCTTATGATAAGTTTCTTTTACTGTGTGACTTATTTCACTTAGAATCATCGTACCTGAATCCACTCATTTTGCTGCTACTGGTCTTATGACATTGATTTCATGGCTGAAGGATATTCCATCATATGTAAGTACCACAATTTTTTAAACCATTTTTATCTTTCCTGGGATACTTAAGGTGTACCCAAGTTGATGTTCTTTTATGCAGTGCAGCCCTAAATTTTGGGATGGCTTTGTCTTATTGATTTTCAGTTTTCCCAATGAATATTCCCTAGACTGGAAGTGCCCTTGGCTCTGTAGCTCTGTTGTTGACTTGTATTAGCGAACACAATGCACTCCTCCAGAGAGGTAGTTGGCAATTTACATCCCGCCCATTAGCATAACAAGACTCCCTGTTTTCCAGGGCCTGTCTTGCCTTTCTGGTTTTTAACCATTTTGTGGATGTCCCTTTTAACCGGTGGGAAGTGATACTACTTTGTAGTGCAGATTTGCATTGCCCGCTTGCTTGCTTGGCCAAAAAGGGCGTATGCGTTTTCTCCTGAATATATTCAGGAGAAAACGCACACGCCCTTTTTGGCCAAGTGCATCATTGTCGAAGTTTTGCCCCTCTTCCTGTGCTTTATAGGGGATTCCAACGTACCTCTTGAAACCTGTTTCCTGCTATTCTGCCTCACTTTCAAGTCCACCTCGTTGCCTTCCGTCAACAGATTTTTGGACGATAGTTGTCCTTTATTACTCTGCCAGTTTGTGAATTGTTGTGCCCCTGAGCTCCATTATTTAACTATTTTTTTTTGAGCTGAACGCAAGTCCAATATTTTGGTTCAGGAACTATACTGGTTCCCGGTGGGTGGCTGAGACTTTGGTTAATTCTTCTTCCTCACGGGAAATAAGAGTGACATGTGCCCGTCCAAATGCCTAACAGCTATTCTATCATTGGTTCTCCCTCTTCACTTTCATCCACTGTCAAACTGGCAACCTCTGCGAACCAGGAGGTTAAAGGTGCTGTCTCTCCAAGCTGGGAGATTAAAAGTAAATCAGTTGGAAAGTCAAACCGGAGCACCAGTAGAGGGACTATTTGTTGAGTTTTAGAGACCATTCTTATTCACAGTGTGTCCATTCTCTAGGATTCCCATATATGTTATAGCTCTAGTAATATTCCCTTCAAACTGGAGACATGGGACCCATGGAATGGGTGCCATGCATTATTGCTTTAAAGGGTCTGCGTTTGCTCACCCAATCTCACCAGTCCTCTCAGTCCCATATGTACAGCCTTATGCCACATCCAGCTGTCATTGTAGATAGGGTCATTCCAGGTTTCATTCAGAAACCCTGAAGGAATTGTACAGAATTTCCCTTTTTTTGTTGTTTTTCAAATTCCTTTTTATAGTGGGTTTGAGCTGATTCTCGCTGCCATGTTTATGCCAGGCTAGACACAATTGATTCCCTTAAGGTGACATATCAATACATAGGTTTTAAGTTTCTTATTAGTCAGATATATTCCTCGGAGGGAAATATGTGGTTTTGAGTCCCTTTCACTGAGATAGGTGTAGGTATTGTCTATTCCATACTTGGTTTTTGGAACGGTATCTGTGCTTATATCAAACTCTGGTTTTATGCATCACCCCACCTCTCCTTCCCCATTAAGCAGGCATAAGAGTGTTTTCTAAATGTGAGACTCTGTTCTCTTTCCTAAATCAGTTCATATATAGCCATGTTTACAGGATCTTCATAAGTGATATCTTATGATAAGTTTCTTTTTCTGTGTGACTTATTTCACTTTGAATCATCGTACCTGTATCCACTCATTTTGCTGCAACTGGTCTTATGATATTGATTTCATGGCTGAGGGATATTCCATCATACATATGTAGCACAATTTTTTGAACCAATTTTATCTTTCCTGGGATAATTAAGGTGTACCCAAGTTGAGGTTCTTGTAATCAGTGCCGCCCTAAATTTTGGGGTGGCTCTGTCTTATTGATTTTCAGTTTTCCCAAGGTATATTCCCTGGACTGGAAGTGCCCTTGGCTCTGTAGCTCTGTTGTTTACTTGTTTTAGGGAACACAATGCACCCCTCCAGAGAGGCAGTTGGCAATTTACATCCCGCCCATCAGCATAACAAGGCTCCCTGTTCCCCAGGGCCTGTCTTGCCTTTCTGAATTTTACCCATGTTGCGGATATCCCTTTTGACCGGTGGGAAGTGATACTTCTTTGTAGTGCACATTTGCATTGCCTGCTTGCTTGCTTGGCCAAAAAGGGCGTATGCGTTTTCTCCTGAATATATTCAGGAGGAAACACATACGCCCTTTTTGGCCAAGTGCATAATTGTCGAAGTTGTGAGCCTCTTCCTGTGCTTTACAGGTGATTCCAACGTACCTTATGAAATCTGTTTCCTGCTATTCTGCCTCGCTTTCAAGTCCGCCTCGTTGCCTTCCCTCAACCGATTTTGGGATGATAGTTGTCGTTTATTACTCTGCCTGTTTGTGAATTGCTGTGCTCCTGAGCTCCACTATTTAACTTGTTTTTAGTTAGCTGAACGCATGTCCAATATTTTGGTTCAGGAACTATACTGGTTCCCGTGGGTGGCTGAGACTTTGGTTAATTCTTCTTCCTCCCGGGAAATAAGAGTGACATGTTCCCGTCCAGATGCCTAACAGCTACTCTTTCATTGGTTCTCCCTCTTCCCTTTCATCCACTGTAAAATTGGCAACCTGTGCGAACCAGGAGGTTAAAGCTGCTGTCTCTCCAAGCTGGAAGATTGATAGTAAAGCAGTTGGAAAGTCAAACAGGAGCACCAGGAGAGGGACTATTCATTGAGTTTTAGAGACCTTTCGTATTCACAGTGTGTCCATTCTCTAAGTTTCCCGTACATGTTATAGCTGTCGTAATATTCCCTTTAACCGGGAGACATGGGACCCATGGAATGGGTGCCATGCATTATTGCTTTAAAGGGTCTGCATTTGCTCACCCAATCTCACCAATCCTCTCAGTCCCATGTGTCCAGCCTTTTGCGACATCCAGCTGTCATTGTAGATATGGTCATTCCAGGTTTCATCAGAGAGCCTGAAGGAATTGTAAAGAATTTCCCTGTTTTTTTGTTTTTCAAATTCCTTTTCATAGTGGGTTTGAGCTGATTCTCGCTACCATGTTTATGCCAGTCTAGACACACTTGATTCCTTTATGGAGACATATCAATACATAGGTTTTAAGATTCTTACTAGTCAGATATATTCCTCTGTGGGAAATATGGTGTTTTGAGTCCCTTTCACTGAGGAAGGGGTAGGTCTTGTCTATTCCATAGTTGGTTTTGGAACGCTACCCGTGCTTATATCAATCTCTGGTTTTATGCATCACCCCTCCTCTCCTTCCCCCTTAAGCAGGCATAAGAGAGTTTTCTAAATGTGAGACTCTGTTCTCTTTCCTAACTCAGTTCATGTGTAGCCATGTTTACAGGATCTTCAAAACTGATATCTTATGATAAGTTTCTTTTTCTGTGTGACTTATTTCACTTAGAATCATCGTACATAAATCCACTCATTTTGCTGATACTGGTCTTATGACATTGATTTCATGGCTGAGGGATATTCCGTCTTACGTAAGTACCACAAATTTTTGAACCATTTTTATCTTTCCTGGGATATTTAAGGTGTACCCAAGTTGAGGTTCTTGTAAGCAGTACAGCCCTAAATTTGGGGTGGCTCTGTCTTATTGATTTTCAGTTTTCCCAAGGTATATTCTCTAGACTGGAAGTGCCCTTGGCTCTGTAGCTCTGTTGTTTACTTGTTTTAGGGAACACAATGCACTCTTCCAGAGAGGCAGTTGGCAATTTACATCCCGCCCATCAGCATAACAAGGCTCCCTGTTCTCCAGGGCCTGTCTTGCCTTTGTGAATATTACACATTTTGTGGATATCCATTTTGACCGGTGGGAAGTGATACTTCTTTGTAGTGCAGATTTGCATTGCCCACTTGCTTGCTTGGCCAAAATTGGCGTATGCGTTTTCTCCTGAATATATTAAGGACAAAACGCATATACCCTTTTTGGCCAAGTGCATCATTGTCGAAGTTGTGCCCCTCTTCCTGTGCTTTAAAGGCGATTCCAATGTACCTCTTGAAATCTGTTTCCTGCTATTGTGCCTCACATTCAAGTCCGCCTCGTTGCCTTCCCTCAACAGATTTTTTGATGATAGTTGGCCTTTATTACTCTGCCAGTTTGTGAATTACTTTGCCCCATAGCTCCATTTTTTAACTCGTTTTTTCTGAGCTAAACGCAAGTCCAATATTTTGTTCAGGACATATACTGGTCCCCGGTGGGTGGCTGAGACTTTGGTTAATTCTTCTTCCTCCCAGGAAATAAGAGTGACAGTTGCCCTTCCAAATGGCTAACAGCTACTCTCTCATTGGTTCTCCCTATTCCCTTTCATCCTATGCCAATTTGGCAACCTGAGCGCACCAGGAGTTTAGAGGTGCTTTCTCTCCAAGTTGGGAAATTGATAGTAAAGCAGTTGGAAGGTCAGACTGGAGCACCAGCAGAGTCACTATTCGTTGAGTTTTAGAAACCTTTCGTATTCACAGTGTGTCCATTCTCTAGGTTTCCCATACATGTTATAGCTATAGTAATATTCCCTTCAACCTGGAGAGTTGCGATCCATGGAATGAGTGCCATGCATTATTGCTTTAAAGGGTCTGCCTTTGCTCACCCAATCTCACCAATCCTCTCAGTCCCATGTGTCCAGCCTTATGCCAACTCCAGCTGTCATTGTAGATAGGGTCATTCCAAGTTTCAACAGAGACCCTGAAGGAATTGTAAAGAATTTTCCTGTTTCTTTTTGTTTTGTTTTTGAAATTCCGTTTTATAGTGGGTTGGAGCTGATTCTCGCTGCCATGATTATGCAAGTCTAGACACACTTGATTGCCTTAAGGAGACATATCTGTACATAGGTTTTAAATTTCTTACTAGTCAGATACATTCCTCTGCGGGAAATATGGGATTTTGAGTCCCTTTCACTGAGGAAGGTGTAGGTCTTGTCTATTCCATAGTTGGTTTTTGGAACGGTACCTGTGCTTATATCAAACTCTGGTTTTATGCATCACCCCACCACTCCTTCCTCTTTAAGCAGGCATAAGAGTGTTTTCTAAATGTGAGACTCTCTTCTCTTTCCTAACTCCGTTCATGTGTAGCCATGTTTACAGGATTATCATAAGTGATATCTTATGATACGTTTCTTTTTCAGTGTGACTTATTTCACTTAGAATCATGGTACCTGAATCCAATCATTTTGCTGCAACTGGTCCTATGACATTGATTTCATGGCTGAGGGATATTCCATCGTACGTAAGTACCACAATTTTTTGAAACAATTTTATCCTTCCTGGGATATTTAAGTTGTACCCAAGTTGAGGTTCTTGTAAGCAGTGCAGCCCTAAATTTGGGGTGGCTCTGTCTTATTGATTTTCAGTTTTCCCAAGGTATATTCTCTAGACTGGAAGTGCCCTTGGCTCTGTAGCTCGGTTGTTTACTTGTTTTAGGGAACACAATGCACTCTTCCAGAGAGGCAGTTGGCAATTTACATCCCGCCCATCAGCATAACAAGGCTCCCTGTTCTCCAGGGCCTCTCTTGCCTTTCTGAATTTTACCCATATTGTGGAGGTCCCTTTTGACCAGTGGGAAGTGGTACTCCTTTGTAGTGCAGACTTGCTTTGCCCACTTTCTTGCTTGGCCAAAAAGGGTGTATGTGTTTTCTCCTGAATATACTGAGGAGAAAATGCATAAGCCTTTTTTGGCCAAGTGCATCATTGTCGAAGTTGTGCCCCTCTTCCTGTGCTTTAAAGGCGATTCCAACGTACCTCTTGAAATCTGTTTCCTGCTATTCTGCCTCACTTTCAAGTCCGCCACGCTGCCTTCCCTCAACAGATTTTTGGATGATAGTTGGCCTTTATTACTCTGCCAGTTTGTGAATTGCTCTGCCCCATAGCTCCATTTTTTAACTCGTTTTTTGTGAGCTGAACGCAAGTCTAATATTTTGGTTCAGGACCTATACTGGTTCCCGGTGAGTGGCTGAGACTTTGGTAAATTCTTCTTCCTCCCAGGAAATAAGAGTGACAGTTGCCCGTCCAAATGAATGACAGCTACTCTCTCATTAGTTCTCCCACTTCCCTTTCATCCTTTGCCAAATTGGCTACCTGAGCGCACCAAGAGGTTAAAGGTGCTGTCTTTGCTACTTGGGAGTTTGATAGTAAAGCATTTGGAAAGTCAAACTGGAGCACCAGGAGAGGCACTCTTCTTTGAGTTTTAGAGACTTTTCGTATTCACAGTGTGTCCATTCTCTAGGGTTCCCGTACATGTTATAGCTGTAGTAATATTCCCTTCAACCTGGAGACATGGGACCCATGGAATGGGTGCCATGCATTATTGCTTTAAAGGGTCTGCATTTGCTCACCCAATCTCACCAATCCTCTCAGTCCCATGTGTCCATCCTTATGCCACATCCAGCTGTCATTGAAGATAGGGTCATTCCAGGTTTCAACACAGACCCTGAAGGAATTGTAAAGAATTTCCCTGTTTTTTGGTTGTGTTTTTGAAATTCCTTTTTATAGTGGGTTTGAGCTGATTCTCGCTGCCATGTTTATGCCAGTCTAGACACACTTGATTCCCTTACAGAGACATATCAATACATAGGTTTTAAGATCCTTACTAGTCAGATATATTCTTCTGCGGGAAATATGGGATTTTGAGCCCCTTTCACTGAGGATGTTGTAGGTAGATCTTGTCTATTCCATAGTTGGTTTTTGGAAAGGTACCTGTGCTTATATCAAACTCTGGTTTTATGCATCATCCCACCTCTCCTTCCCCCTTAAGCAGGCATAAGTGTGTTTTCTAAATGTGAGACTCTGTTCTCTTAACTAACTCAGTTCATGTGTAGCCATGTTTACAGGATCTTCATAAGTGATATCTTATGATACGTTTCTTTTTCAGTGTGACTTATTTCACTTAGAATCATCGTACCTGAATCCACTCATTTTGCTGCTACTGGTCTTATGAGTTTGATTTCATGGCTGAGGGATATTCCATCGTACGTAAGTACCACAATTTTTTGAACCATTTTTATATTTCCTGGGATATTTAAGGTGTACCCAAGTTGAGGTTCTTGTAAGCAGTGCAGCCCTAAATTTTGGGGTGTCTCTGTCTTATTGCTTTTCAGTTTTCCCAAGGTATATTCCCTAGACTGGAAGTGTCCTTGGCTCTGTAGCTCTGTTGTTTACCTGTTTTAGGGAACACAATGAACTCCTTCAGAGAGGAAGTTGGCAGTTTGCATCCCGCCCATCAGCATAACAAGGCTCCCTGTTCTGCAGGGCATGTCTTGAATTTCTGGTTTTTACCCTTTTTGTGGATGTCCATTTGGACCGGTGGGAAGTGATACTTCCTTGTAGTGCAGATTTGCATTGCCCGCTTGCTTGCTTGGCCAAAAAGGGCGTATGAGTTTTCTCCTGAATATACACAAGAGATAACGCATATGCCCTTTTTGGCCAAGTGCATCATTGTCGAAGTTGTGCCCCTCTTCCTGTGCTTTAAAGGCGATTCCAACGTACCTCTTGAAATCTGTTTCCTGCTATTCTCCCTCACGTACAAGTCCGACTCGTTGCCTTCCCTCAACAGATTTTTGGATGGTAGTTGGCCTTTATTACTCTGCCAGTTTGTGAAATGTTCTGCCCCATAGCTCCATTATTTAACTCGTTTTTTGTGAGCTGAACGCAAGTCCAATATTTTGGTTCAGGACCTATAGTGATTCCCGGTGGGTGGCTGAGACTTTGGTTAATTATTTTTCCTCCCAGGAAATAAGAGTGACATGTGCCCGTCCAAATGCCTAACAGCTACTCTCTCATTGGTTCTCCCTCTTCCCTTTCATCCTTTGCCAAATTGGCAACCTGTGCAAACCAGGAGGTTAAAGGTGCTGTCTCTCCAAGTTGGGAGATTGATAGTAAAGCAGTTGGAAAGTCAAACTGGAGCACCAGGAGAGGGACTATTCTTTGAGTTTTAGAAACCTTTCATATTCACAGTGTGCCCATTCTCTAGGTTTCCCATACATGTTATAGCTGTAGTAATATTCCCTTCAACCTGGAGAGTTGGGACCCATGGAACGGGTGCCATACATTATTGCTTTAAAGGGTCTGCATTTGCTCACCCAATCTCACCAATCCTCTCAGTCCCATGTGTCCAGACTTATGCCATATCCAGCTGTCGTTTTAGATAGGGTCATTTCAGGTTTCATCAGAGACCCTGAAGGAATTGTAAGGAATTTCCCTCTTTTTTTGTTTTGTTTTTGAAATTCCTTTTTATAGTGGGTTTGAGGTGATTCTCACTGCCATGTTTATGCCAGTCTAGACACACTTGATTCCCTTACGGAGACATATCAATACATAGGTTTTAAGATTCTTACTACTCAGATATATACCTCTGTGGGAAATATGGGGTTTTGAGTCCCTTTCACTGAGGAAGGTATAGGTAGGTCTTGTATATACCATAGTTGGTTTTAGGAACGGTACCTGTGCTTATATCAAACTCTGGTTTTATGCATCACCCCACCTCTCCTTCCCCCTTAAGCAGGCATAAGAGTGTTTTCTAAATGTGAAACTCTGTTCTCTTTCCTAACACAGTTCATGTGTAGCCATGTTTACAGAAACTTCGTAACTGATATCTTATGATAAGCTTCTTTATCTGTGTGACTTATTTCACTTAGAATCATCGAACATGAATCCACTCATTTTGCTGCTACTGGTCTTATGACATTGATTTCATGGCTGAAGGATATTCCATCGTACGAAAGTACAACAATTTTTTGAACCATTTTTATATTTCCTGGGATATTTAAGGTGTACACAAGTTGAGGTTCTCGTAAGCAGTACAGCCCTAAATTTGAGGGTGGCTCTGTCTTATTGATTTTCAGTTTTCCCAAGGTATATTCCCTAGACTGGAAGTGCCCTTGGCTCTGTAGCTCTGTTGTTTACTTGTTTTAGGGAACACAATGCACTCCTCCATAGAGGTAGTTGACAATTTACATCCCGCCCATCAGCATAACAAGGCTCCCTGTTCTCCAGGGCCTGTCTTGCCTTTCTGATATTTACACATTTTGTGGATGTCCCTTTTGACCGGTGGGAAGGGATACTTCTTTGTAGTGCAGATTTGCATTGCCCGCTTGCTTTCTTGGCCAAAAAGGGCGTATGCGTTTTCTCCTGCATATATTCAGGAGAAAATGCATACGCCCTTTGTGGCCAAGTGCATCATTGTCGAAGTTGTGCACCTCTTCCTGTGCTTTACACGTGATTCCAACGTACCTCTTGAAATCTGTTTCCTGCTATTCTGCCTCGCTTTCAAGTCCGCCTCGTTGGCTTCCCTCAACAGATTTTTGGATGATAGTTATCCTTTATTACTCTGCCAGGTTGTGAATTGCTGTGCCCTTGAGCCCCATTTTTAAACTCGTTTTTTGTGAGCTGAACGCATGGCCAATATTTTGGTTCAGGACCTATACTGGTTCCCGGTTGGTGGCTGAGACTTTGGTTAATTCTTCTTCCTGCCGGGAAATTAGAGTGACATATGCCCGGCCAAATGCCTAACAGCTACTCTCTCATTGGTTCTCGCTCTTCCCTTTCATCCTCTGCCAAATTGGCAACCTGTGAGAACCAGGAGGTTAAAGGGGCTGTCTCTCCAAGTTGGGAGATTAATAGTAAATCAGTTGGAAAGTGAAACCGGAGCACCAGGAGAGGGACTATCCGTTGAGTTTTAGAGACCTTTCGTATTCACAGTGTGTCCATTCTCTAGGTTTCCAGTACATGTTACAGCTGTAGTAATATTCCCTTCAACCTGGAGAGTTGGGACCCATGGAATGGGTGCCATGCATTATTGCTTTAAAGGGTCTGCATTTGCTCACCCAATCTCAGCAATCCTCTCAGTCCCAAGTGTCCAGCCTTATGCCACATGCAGCTGTCATTGTAGACAGGGTCATTCCATGTTTCATCAGAGACCCTGAAGGAATTGTAAAGAATGTCACTGTTTTTTTTTTTTTTTTTGCTGTACGCGGACCACTCACTGTTGTGGCCTCTCCCGTTGCGGAGCATAGGCTCCGGACGTGCAGGCTCAGTGGCCATGGCTCACGGGCCCAGCCGCTCTGCGGCATGTGGAATCCTCCCGGACTGGGGCACGAACCCGCGTCCCCTGCATCGGCAGGCGGACTCTCAACCACTGCGCCACCAGGGAAGCCCTTTTGTTTTGTTTTTGAAATTCCTTTTTATAGTGGGTTTGAGCTGATTCTCGCTGCCATGTTTATGCCAGTCTATACACACTTGATTCCCTTACGGAGACATATCAATACATAGGTTTTAAGATTCTTACTAGTCAGATATATTCCTCTGCGGGAAATATGGGGTTTTGAGTCCCTTTCACTGAGGAAGGTATAGGAAGGTCTTGTCTATTCCATTGTTGGTTTTTGGAACGGTACCTGTGCTTATATCAAACTCTGGTTTTATGCAACACCCCACCTCTCCTTCCCCCTTAAGCAGGCATAAGAGTGTTTTCTAAATGTGAGACTCTGTTCTCTTTCCTAACTCAGTTCATGTGTAGCCATGTTTACAGGAACATCGTAACTGATATCTTATGATAAGCTTCTTTTTCTGTGTGACTTATTTCACTTAGAATCATCGTACCTGAATCCACTCATTTTGCTGCTACTGGTCTTATGACATTGATTTCGTGGCTGAGGGATATTCCATCGTACGTAAGTACAACTATTTTTTGAACCATTTTTATATTTCCTGGGATATTTAACGTGTACCCAAGTTGAGGTTCTTGTAAGCAGTACAGCCCTAAATTTGTAGCTGGCTCTGTCTTATTGATTTTTAGTTTTCCCAAGGTATATTCCCTAGACTGGAAGTGCCCTTGGCTCTGTAGCTCTGTTGTTTACTTGTTTTAGGGAACACAATGTACTCCTCCTGAGAGGCAGTTGGCAATTTACATCCCGCCCATCAGCATAACAAGGCTCCCTGTTCTCCAGGGCCTGTCTTGCCTTTCTGAAATTTGCACATTTTGTGGATGTCCCTTTTGACCGGTGGTAAAGGATACTTCTTTGTAGTGCAGATTTGCATTGCCCTCATGCTTGCTTGGCCAAAAAGGGCGTATGTGTTTTCTCCTGCATATATTCAGGAGAAAATGCATACGCCCTTTGTGGCCAAGTGCATCATTGTCGAAGTTGTGCCTCTCTTCCTGTGCTTTACAGGTGATTCCAACGTACCTTTTGAAATCTGTTTCCTGCTATTCTGCCTCGCTTTCAATTCTGCCTCGTTGCCTTCCCTCAACCGATTTTGGGATGATAGTTGTCCTTTATTACTCTGCCGTTTTGTGAATGGCTGTGCCCTTGAGCTCCATTTTTCAACTCGTTTTTTGTGAGCTGAAAGCATGGCTAATATTTTTGTTCAGGACCTATACTGGTTCCCGGTGGGTGGCTGAGACTTTGGTTAATTCTTCTTCCTGTCCGGGAAATTAGAGTGACATATGCCCGTCCAATTGCCTAACAGCTACTCTCTCATTGGTTCTCCCTCTTCCCTTTCATCCTCTGCCAAATTGGCAACCTGTGAGAACCAGGAGGTTAAAGGGGCTGTCTCTCCAAGTTGGGAGATTTATAGTAAAGCAGTTGGAAAGTCTAACCCGAGCACCAGGAGAGGGACTACTCGTTGAGTTTTGAAATCTTTCGTATTCACAGTGTGTCCATTCTCTAGGTTTCCCGTACATGTTATAGCTGTAGTAGTATTCCCTTCAACCTGGAGAGTAGGGACCCATGGAGTGGGTGCCATGCATTATTGCTTTAAAGGGTCTGCAATTGCTCACCCAATCTCACAAATCCTCTCAGTCCCAAGTGTCCAGCCTTATGCCACATGCTGCTGTCATTGTAGACAGGGTCATTCCACGTTTCATCAGAGACCCTGAAGGAATTGTAAAGAATTTCCCTGTTTTTTTGTTTTGTTTTTGAAATTCCTTTTTATAGTGGGTTTGAGCTGATTCTCGCTGCCATGTTTATGCCAGTCTAGACACACTTGATTCCCTTACGGAGACATATCAATACATAGGTTTTATTATTCATACTAGTAAGATATATTACTCTGCGGTGAATATGGGGTGTTGAGTCCCTTTCACTGTGGAAGGTGTAGGTCTTGTCTCTTCCGTATTTGGTTTTTGGAACGGTACCTGTACTAATATCAAACTATGGTTTTATGCATCACCCCACCTCTCCTTCCCCCTTAAGCAGGAATAAGTGTGTTTTTTAAATGTGAGTCTCTCTTCTCTTTCCTAACTCAGTTCATGTGTAGCCATGTTTACAGGATCTTCATAAGTGATATATTATGGTAAGTATCTTTTTCTGTGTGACTTATTTCACTTAGAATTATCGTACATGAATCCACTCATTTTGCTGCTACTGGCCTTATGACATTGATTTCATAGCTGAGGGATATTCCATCATACGTAAGTACCACATTTCCTTGAACCATTTATGTCTTTCCTGGGATATTTCAGGTGTACCCATGTTGAGGTTTTTGTAAGCAGTGCATCCCTGAATTTTGGTGTGAATCTTTCTTATTTATTTTCAGTTTTCCCAAGGTATATTCCCTAGACAGGAAGTGCCCTTGGTTCTGTAGCTCTGTTGTTTACTTCTTTTAAGGAACACAATGCACTCCTCCAGAGAGGCAGTTGGCAATTTACATCCCACCCATCAGCATAACCAGGCTCCCTGTTCTCCAGGGCCTGTCTTGTCTTTCTGTTTTTTACACATTTTGCGGATGTCCCTTTTGACCGGTAGGAAGTGATACTTCTGTGTAGTGCTGATTTGCATTGCCCACTTGCTTGCTTGTCCAAAAAGGGCATATGCGTTTTCTCCTGTATATATTCACATGAAAACCCATATGCCCTTTATGGCCATTTCCATAATTTTCGAAGTTGTAATGCTTTTCCTGTGTTTAAAGGTGATTCCATTGTACCTCTTGAAATCTGTTTCATGCCATTCTGCCTCATTTTCCCTTCCGCCTTGTGGCTTTCTCTCAACAGATTTTTGGAAGAGAGTAGTCCTTTATAACTCTGCAGGTTAGTGAATTGCTATGGCCCTGAGCTCCATTTTTCAACTCGCGTTTTTGTGAGCTGACCGCAAATCAACAGTTTTGCTTCTGGACATATAGTGATTCTGGGGGGGCAGGATGAGACGTTGGTTAATTCCTCTTTGTGACGGGAAATTATAGTGACATGTGGCTGTCCAAATGCCTACAGCTACTCTCTCATTGGTTCTCTCTCTTCCCTTATATCCTCTGCACAATTTGCCAACTGTGCGAACCAGGAGGTTATAGGGGCTGACTTTCAAAGTTGGGAGATTGATAGTAAAGCAGCTGGAATGTCAAACTGGAGCACAAGGAGAGAAAAAATTAGTAGAGTTTTAGAAACCTTTCACCATCAGATGGTTTCCATTCTCTAGGTTCCCATACACGTTATAACTGTAGTGATATTCCCTTCTACCTGGAGAGTTGCGAACCATGGAATGGGTGGCAGGCATTATTGCTTTAAAGGGTCTGCATTTTTTCACCCAATCTCACCAATGCTCTCAGTCCCAAGTGACCAGCCTTATGCCACATCCAGCTGTCATTGTAGATAGGGTCATTCCAAATTTCATGAGAAACCCTGAAGGTATTGTGTAAGAATTTTACTGTTTTTATGTTTTGTTTTGAAATTCAGTTTTATATTGGGTTTGAGCTGATTCTCACTGCCATGTTTATGTCGTTCTAGACACACTTGTTTCCCTTACGGAGACATATCAATACTTAGGTTTTAAAATTCTTACTAGTCAGATATGTTTCTCTGCGTGGAATAGGGATGTTGAGTTCCATTCACTGAGGAAGGAGTAGGGCTTGTCTCTTCTGTTTTTGGACTATGGAACGGTACCTGTGCTAATATCAATCTTATGTTTTGTGCATCTCCCCACCTATCTTTCCCCTTAAGCAAGCGTTAGAGTGTTTTCTAAATCTGAGACTCTGTTCTCTTCCCTAATTCAGTTCATATGTAGCCATGTTTACATTCCCTTCATAAGTGATATCTTATGTCAGAATGCACCATGGCCGTTCTCATAATAATGCTCCATGACCCCTGTCATCACATTGCACCATGCCCTGGTTATCACAATGCTCCATGTCCCTTGTCATCACAGTTCTCCCCGTCCATGTCATCACAATGCTATATGACACTTCTCAGCAATATGTTACATGCTCTTGTTATCACAATGCTCCATGCACTTGTCTTCACAATGCTCCATGCACTTGTCTTCACAATGCTCCATGCACTTGTCATCACAATGCTCCATGCCCTTGTCATCACAGTGCTCCATGACCCATGTCATCACAATGCTCCCTGACACCTGTCATCACAATGCTTCATGTCCCTTGTCATTACAGTGCTCCATGATGCTCGACATCACAATTACCCACGGTCTTCTCATCACAAAGCTCCATGGCCAATATCATCACAATGCTCCATGACCACTGTCATCACAACACTCCATGACACCTGACAACACAATGATTCGGCACTCTTGTCATCACAATGTTCCATTCCCTAGTCATCACAATGCTCCATAACCCCTGTCTTCACAATACTCCATGAACATTTTCAGCCCAATGTTCCATGACACTTGTCATCATAATGATCCATGTCCTTGTCATCCCTATGCTCCATGACCCCTGTATTCACAATGCTCCGTGACGCTTGTCATCACAGTGCTCCATGACACATGTCATCACAATGCTCCATGCCTTTGTCAGCAAAATGCTACATGACCTTGACATTACAATGCTCTATGCGCTTGTCATCACAATACTCCATTTCCATTGTCATCACAATCCTCCATGAACCTTGGGATCACATTGCTTCATGCCCTTGTCATCACAATTCTCCATGACCTTTGTCATCACAATTCTCAATACACTTGTCATCACAATGCTCCATTTACATTGTCATCACAATGCTCCATGTCATTGTCATCACAATGCTCCATGAAACCTCTCATCACATGGCTCCATGCACTTGTCATCACAAAGCTCCATGACACTTGTCATCACAATGCTTGATGCCCTCCTCATCACAGTGCTCCATGCCCTTGTCATTACAATCCTGCATGACCCATGTATCACAGTGTTCCGTGCCATTATCATCACAATGATCCATGCCCTCTTCATCACAATGCTCCAGGATCCCTGTAATCGCAATGTTCTATGTACTTGTCATCACAAAAGTCCATGACGCATGTCATCAGAAGGCTCCATGGACTTCTCATCACAATGTTCCATGCCCTCGTCATCACAATGCACCAAGACCCCTGTAATCACGATGCTCCATGCCCCTTTTCATCAGAATGCTCCATGAGACTTTTCATCACAAGTCACCATGGTCTTCTCATCACAGTGCTCCAGGACCTTGTCAACACCATGCTTCATTCCCTTGTCATCACAATGCTCCATGACACCTGTCATCACAATAAACCATGAAATTTTTCAGCCCAGTGCTCCACGACCTACTCATCAAAATGCTCCATGGCCAATATCATCACAGTGCTCCATGACCACTGTCATCACAACACTCCATGACACCTGACAACACAATGATCCGGGACTCTTGTCATCACAATGCTCCATTCCCTAGTCATCACAATGCTCCATGACGCCTGTCATCACAACACTCCATGAAAAATTTCAGCCCAGTGCTCCATGACCCTTGTCATCACAATGATCCATGACCTTGTTATCCCAATGCTCCATGACCCCTGTATTCACAATGATCTGTGACGCTTGTCATCACACTGCTCCATGACACATGTCATCACAATGTTCCATGCCTTTGTCAGCAAAACGCTACATGACCTTGTCATTACAATGCTCTATGTGCATGTCATCACAATACTCCATTTCCATTGTCATCACAATCCTCCATGAAACTTGGGATCACATTGCTTCATGCCCTTGTCATCACAATGCTCCATCCTACTTGAAATCAAAATGATCCATGACCTCTGTCATCACAATGCTCCAAACCCCTGTGACCACAGTGTTCCATAACACTTGTCATCGCAACGCCCCATGATGCCTGTCATCACAATACTCCATGCCCTTTTCATCACAATGCTCCATGACCTTTGTCATCACAATTCTCAATACACTTGTCATCACAATGCTCCCCGACACTTGTCATCAGAATGCTCCTTAAATCCTGTCACAAAAAGGCTACATGCCTTTTTCATCACAATGCACCATGCCGTTTTCATCACAATGCTCCGTGCCATTGTCATCAAAATACTCCACAAGCTTTTCATCAGAATGCTCCATGGCACTTGTCATCACAATTCTCCATGCACTTGTCAGCACAAAGCTCCCACACCCTAATCATCACAATGCTCTAAGCCATTGTGATCACATTGCTCCATTACCTTTGTCATCAGAATCCTCCATGACAGTTGGCATCACAATGTTACATGCCATTGTCATCACAATGGGCCATTACATATGTCATCACGATGCTCCCTGACACTTGTCTTCACAATACTGCATGACCTGGTCATCACAATGCTCCATGCCATTGTCATCACAATGGGCCATTACATATGTCATCACAATGCTCCCTGACACCTCTCTTCACAATACTGCATGACCTGGTCATCACAATGCTCCATGCCCTTGTCATCACAATGCGCCATTCCAAGTGTCATCACAACAATCCATGAAACATATTAGAACAATGTTCCATGCCCTTGTCATCACAATGCTCCATGCCCTTTTTATCACAATGCTCCATAACCCCTGTCATCACAGTGCTCCGTGATTCCAGTCATCACAATACTTCATGACCTTTGTCATCACAATTGTCCATGCCCTCGTAATCAACAATCTCTGTGACCTTATTAACCACAATGCTCTATGAAATTTTCATCACAATGCTCTTTGACCCTTGTCATCACAATGCTCCATGCGCTTGTCAGCACAATGCTCAATGACACATGTCATCACAATGCGCCATGTGCTTGTCATCACAGTGCTCCACAATCTTGTCATCACAATGCTCCTTAAAATTTTTCATCACAATGATCCATTCACTTCTCATCAAAATGCTCTCTCACCACTGATATCAGAATGCAACATCACTATTTGTCACAATACTCCCTCACCCCTGTCATCACAATGTTCCATGACTCCTGTCATCACAATGCTACATGCATTTATCATCACAATGTTCGATGACCCCTGACATCACAATGTTCCATATCACCTGTCATGAAAATGTTCCATGACACTTTTCATCAAATTGCTCCATGACCCTGTAATCAGAATGTTCCCTGCCCTTCTCAACACAATGCACAACGCCCTTGCCATCAAAATGCTCCATGTCCTTTGTCATTACAAAGATCCAAGACCATTGGCATCACAATGCTCCATGTCATTGTCATCACAATGCTAAATGAACGCTCTCATCACATTGCTCCATGCCCTTGTCTTCACAAAGCTCCATGACACATGTCATCAGTATGCTCCATGGCCTTCTCATCACAATGCTCCACGCCCTTGCCATCACAATGCTCCATTACCCCAGTCATAACAATGCTCCATGACCCCTGCCATCACGATGTTCCATGGCCTTGTCATCACAAAGCTCCTTGACACTTCTCATCACAATGCTCCTAGAACCCTGTAATCACAATGCTCTATGCCACTATTCATTGCAATGCTCCATGAACCCTTTCATCACAATGCACCATGCCCATCATCATAATGTTTCAGTCTATTGTCATCACAATGAAAACAATATTCTCCATGACCTCTGTCATCATAATGCTCCAAACCCTTGTGATCACAATGTTCCATAACACTTATCATCACAACACCCAATGACGCTCATCATCACAATTATCCATGGTATTCTCATCACAGTGTTCCATGATCTTTGTCATCAAAATGCTCAATACACCTGTCATCACAATGCTCCCTGACACTTGTCGTCAGTATGCTCCTTGAAACCTGTCATGACAAGGCTCCATGCCTTTTTAATCACAATGATCCATGCCGTCTTCATCACAATGCTCCAAGATCCCTGTAATCACAATGCTCCATGCCCTTGTCATCACAAAACTCCATGACGCATGTCATCAGAATGCTCCTTGGCTTTCTCATCACCATGCTCCATGCCTTCGTCATCAAAATGCACCAAGACACCTGTAATCACAATACTCCATGCCCATTTTCATCAGAATTCTCCATGAGAGTTGTCGTCACAAGTCTCCATGGTCTTCTCATCACAATGCTCCAAGACTTTGTCATCACCATGCTCCATCCCCTTGTCATCACAATGCTCCATGACCACTGTCATCACAATAATCCATGAGCATTTTCAGCCCAGTGCTCCACGACCTACTCATCACAATGCTCCATGGCCAATATCATCACAATCC
Organism: Mesoplodon mirus; assembly: GCF_964341445.2. NCBI lineage: Eukaryota > Metazoa > Chordata > Mammalia > Artiodactyla > Ziphiidae > Mesoplodon > Mesoplodon mirus. The sequence goes on along the minus strand of NW_028295076.1, from coordinate 54,207 downwards.
TCCATGACCACTGTCATCACAACACACCCCGAAACCTGACAACACAATGATCCGGGACTCTAGTCATCACATTGCTCCATTCCATGGTCATGACAATGCTCCATGACCCATGTCATCACAACACTCCATGAACTATTTCAGCTCAGTGCTCCGTGACCCTTGTCATCACAATGATCCATGCCCTTGTCATCCCAATGCTCCATGACCCGTGTATTCACAATGCTCCGTGACACTTGTCATCACTGTGCTCCATGACACATGTCATCACAATGCTCCATGCCTTTGTCAGCAAAATGCTACATGACCTTGTCATTACAATGCTCTATGTGCTTGTCATCACAATACTCCATTTTCATTGTCATCACAATACTCCATGAACCTTGGGATCACATTGCTTCATGCCCTTGTCATCAAAATGCTCCCTGCGCCTTGAAATCAAAATGATCCATGAACTCTGTCATCACAATTCTCCATATACTTGTGATCACAATGATCCATAACACTTGTCATCACAACGCTCCATGATGCCTGTCATTCCAATACTCCATGCCCTTTTCATCACAATGCTCTATGACCTTTGTCATCACAATTCTGAATACACTTGTCATCACAGTGCTCCCTGACACTTGTCATCAGAATGCTCCTTGAACCCTGTCATGAAAAGGCTCCATGCCTTTTTCATCACAATGCCCCATGCCGTTTTCATCACAATGCTCCATGCCATTGTCATCAAAATACTCCACAAGCTTGTAATCTGAATGCTCCATGACCCTTGTCATCACAATTTTCCATGCACTTTTCAGCACAATGCTTCCAGACCCTTGTCATCACAATGCTCCAAGCCATTGTCATCAAAATGCTCCATTACCTTTGTCATCAGAATCCTCCATGACACTTGGCATCACAATGCTCCATGCCATTGTCATCACAATGGGCCATTACATATGTCATCACAATGCTCCCTGACAACTGTCTTCACAATACTGCATGATCTGGTCAACACAATGCTCCATGCCCTTGTCATCACAATGCGCCATTCCAACTGTCATCGCAATAATCCATGAAACATATTTGACCAATGTTCCATGCCTTTGTCATCACAATGCTCCATGCCCTTGTTATCACAGTGTTCCATGACCCCTGTCATCACAATGCTCCGTGACTCCAGTCATCACAATGCTTCATGACCTTTGTCATCACAATGGTCCATGCCCTCGTTTTCAACAGTCTCTGTGACCATTTTAACCACAATGCTCCATGAAATTTTCATCACAATGCTCTTAGACACTTGTCATCACAATGCCCTATGCCTTTCTCAGCACAATGCTCCATGACCCTTGTCATTACTATTCTACATGTGCTTGTCAGCACAATGCTCCATGACACATGTCATCACAATGCACCATGAGCCTGTCATCAGAGTGCTCCACAATCTTGTCATCACAATGCTCCAAATATTTGTCATCACAATGCTCCATGCACTTCTCATCAAAATGCTCTCTCACCATGATATCACAATGCTACATCAGTATTTGTCACAATACTCCCTCACCCCTGTCATCACAATGTTCCATGACTCCTGTCCTCAAAATGTTCCATGACACTATTCATCCAATTGCTCCATGACCCTGTCATCACAATGCTCCCTGCCCTTCTCATCAAAATGCTCCATGCCCTTGCCATTACAATGCTCCATTATCCCTGTCATAATAATGCTGCATAACCCCTGCCACCACCATGTTCCATGGCCTTGTCATCAAAAAGCTCCCTGAGCCTTCTCATCACAATGCTCCATGAACACTGTAATCACAATGCTCTATGCCCCTTTTCATCTCAATGATCCATGAACCCTGTTATCAAAATGCACCATGCCCATCAACATAATGCTTCATGCTATTGTCATCACAATGAAATCAAAATGCTCCATGACCTCTGTCATAGCAATGCTCCAAACCCTTGTGATCACAATATTCCATAACACTTGTCATCACAATGCCCCATGACGCTCGTTATCACAATTATCCATGGTCTTCTCATTACAATGGTCCATGACCTTCGTCATCACAATGCTCAATACACTTGTCATCACATTGCTCCCTGACACTTGTTGTCTGTATGCTACTTGAAACCTGTCATGACAAGGCTCCATGCCTTTTTCATCACAATGATCCATGCCCTTTTCATCACAATGCTCCAAGACCCATGTAATCACAATGCTCCATGCCCTTGTCATCACAAAACACAATGACGCTTGCCATCAGGATTCTCCTTTGTCTTCTACTCACTATGCTCCATGCCCTTGTCATCACAATGTTCCAAGACCCCTGTAATCCCAGTGCCCATGCCGCTTTTCTTCAGTATGCTCCATGAGACTTGTCATCACAAGGATCCATGGTTTTGTCTTCACTATACTCCATGACCTTCTCATCACAATGATCCATGCCCTTGTCATCACAATGCACCATGTCCACTCTCATCACAATAATCTATGAAACTTCTCAGACCAATGCTCCATGCCCGTGTCATCACAATCGTCCATGACCCCTGTCATCACAATGCTCCGTGACTCCAGTCATCACAATGCTTCATAACATTTGTCATCACAATGGTCCATGCCCGTGTCATCACAAGGCTCTGTGACCTTTGTAACCACAATGCTCCATGAAATTTTCATCACAATTCTCTGTGACACTTGTCATCACAGTGCTCCATGTCTTTGTCAGAACATTGCTCCATGACCATTTTCATCACAATGTGCCACGTTCATTTCATCACAACGTTCCACAAACTTGTCATTGCAATGCTCCATAAACGTTGTAATCACAATGGTCCATGCACTTCTCATCAAAATGCTCTCTCACCAGAGATATCACAATGTTCCATCACTAGTCATCACAATACTCCCTCACCCCTGTAATCACAAGGTTCCATGACACTGTCATCACAATGCTACATCCACTTTTCATCACAAAGTTCCATGACCCCTGCCATCACAATGTTCCATAACCCCTGTAATCAAAATGCTCCCTGACCCTTTCCATCCCAAAGCTCCAAGTCCCCTGACATCACAATGGTCTATAAACCCTGCCATCAAAATATTCCATTACACTTTTCATCCAATTGCTCCATGACACTGTCATCACAATGCTCCCTGCCCTTCTCATCACAATGCAACATGCCCTTGTCATCAAAATGCTCCATGACTTGTCATCACAAAGCTCCATGACCCTTGGCATCACAAAGCTCCATGTCATTGTCATCACAATGCTCCATGAACACTCTCATCACATTGCTCCATGCCCTTGTCATCACAAAGCTCCATGACACTTGTCATCACAGTGCTCGTTGCCATTCTCATCACAATGCTCCATGCACTTGTCATTACAATCCTGCATGACCCATGTATCACAGTGTTCCTTGCCCTTGTCATCACAATGCTCCATGCCCACTCTCATCACAATAATCCATGAAACATTTCAGACCAAAGTTCCATACCCTTCTCATCACAATGCTCCATTACTCCTGTCATAACAATGCACCATGACCCCTGCCATCACAATCATCCATGGCCTAGTCATCACAAGGTTCCATGACACTTCTCATCACAATGTTCAATACCCCTGAAATCACAATGCTCCATGCCCTTGTCATCACAAAGCTCCATGACGCATGTCATCAGAATGTTCCATGGCCTTCTCATCACAATGTGCCATGCCCTTGTCAGCACAATGCTCCAAGACCCTTGTAATCACAATGCTCCATGCCACTTTTCATCTCAATGCCCCATGAACCCTGTCATCACAATGCACCATGCCCATCATCATAATGCTTCAGGCTATTGTCATCACAATGAAATCAATATTCTGCATGTCCTCTGTCATCATAATGCTCCAAACCCTTGTGATCACAATTTTGCATAACACGAATCATCACAACACCCCATGATGCTCATCATCACAATTATCCATGGTCTTCTCATCACAATGCTCCATGATCTTTGTCATCACAATGCTCAATACACTTGTCATCACAATGCTCCCTGACAGTTGTCGTCAGTATGCTCCTTGAACCCTGTCATGACAAGGCTCCATGCCTTTTTCATCACAATGATCCATGCCCTTTTCATCACAATGCTCCAAGATCCCTCTAATCACAATGCTCCATGCCCTTGTCATCACAAAACTCCAGGACACATGTCATCAGAATGCTCCATGACCTTCTCATCACAATGCTCCATGCCTTAGTCTTCACAGTGCTCCAAGACCCCTGTAATCACAATGCTCCATGCCCCTTTTCATCAGAATGCTCCATGAGACTTGTCATCACAAGTCTCCATGGTCTTCTCATCACAATGCTCCAGGACCTTATCATCACCATGCTTCATTTACTTGTCATCACAATGCTCCAGGACCCCTATCATCACAATACTCCATGCACATTTTCAGCCCAATTATCCACGACCTACTCATCACAATGCTCGATGGCCCATATCATCACAATGCTCCATGACCACTGTCATCACAACATTCCATGACACCTCACAACACAATGATCCGGGATTCTTGTCATCACAATGATCCATGCCCTTATCATCCCAATGCTCCATGACCCCTGTATTCACAATGCTTCGTGACGCTTGTCATCACAGTGCTCCATGACACATGTCATCACAATGCTCCATGCCTTTGTCAGCAAAATGCTACATGACCTTGTCATTACAATGCTTTGTGCGCTTGTCATCACAATACACCATTTCCATTGTCATCACAATCCTCTATGAACCTTGGGATCACATTGCTTCATTCCTTTGTCATCACAATGCTCCATGCTCCTTGAAATCAAAATGATCCATGACCTCTGTCATCACAATGCTCCAAATCCTTGTGATCACAGTGTTCCATCACACTTGTCATCACAACGCTCCATGATGCCTGTCATCACAATACTCCATGGACTTTACATCACAATGCTCCATGACCTTTGTCATCACAATTCTCAATATACATGTCATCACAATGCTCCCTGACACTTGTCATCAGAATGTTCCTTGAACCCTGTCACGAAAAGTCTCCATGCCTTTTTCATCACAAAGCCCCATACCGTTTTCATCACAATGCTCCATGCCATTGTCATCAAAATACTCCACAAGCTTGTCATCAGAATGCTCCATGACCCTTGTCATCACAATTCTCCATGCACTTGTCAGCTCAATGCTCCCTGACCCTTGTCATCACAATGCTCCAAGCCATTGTCATCACAATGCTCCATTACCTTTGTCATCAGAATCCTCCATGACACTTGGCATCACAATGCTCCATGCCATTGTCATCACAATGGGCCATTACATATGTCATCACAATGCTCCCTGACAACTGTCTTCACAATACTGCATGATCTGGTCAACACAATGCTCCATGCCCTTGTCATCACAATGCACCATTCCAACTGTCATCGCAATAATCCATGAAACTTATTAGACCAATGTTCCATGCCCTTGTCATCACAATGCTCCATGCCCTTTTTATCACAATGCTCCATGACCCCTGTCATCACAATGCTCCGTGACTCCAGTCATCACAATGCTTCATGACCTTTGTCATCACAATTGTCCATGCCTTCGTCATCAACAGTCTCTGTGACATTTTTATCCACAATGCTCCATGAACTTTTCATCACAATGCTCTTTGACCCTTGTCATCACAATGCTCTTTGACAATTGTGATCAGACTCCACCATGATACCTGGCATCACAATGCTCCATGCCATTTTCATCACAATGGGCCATTACATATGTCATCACAATGCTCCCTGACACCTGTCTTCACAATACTGCATGACCTGGTCATCACAATGCTCCATGCCCTTGTCATTACAGTCCTCCATGACACATGTATCACAGTGTTCCGTGCCCTTTTCATCACAATTCTCCATGCCCACTCTCATCACAATAATCCTCGAAACATTTCAGACCAATGCTCAATGCCCTTCTCATCAAAATGCTCCATTAATTCTGTCATAACAATGCTCCATGACCACTGCCATCACAATGTTCCATTACACTTTTCATCAAATTGCTGCATGACACGGTCATCAAAATGCTTCCTGCCCTTGTCATCACAATGCACCATGCACTTGTCATCAAAATGCTCCATGACTTGTCATCACAAAGCTCCATGACAACTGTCATCACAATGCTCCATGCATTTGTCAGCAAAATTCTACATGACCTTGTCATTAGAAAGCTCTATGCGCTTGTCATTACAATGCTCCAAGAACTCTGTAATCACAACGCTCCATGCCCTTTTTCATCTCAATGCTCCATGAACCGTGTCATCACAATGCACCAAGCCCATCATCATAATGCTTCAGGCTATTGTCATCACAATGAAATCAAAATTCTCCCTGAACTCTGTCATCATAATGCTCCAAACCCTTGTGATCACAATGTTTCATAACACTTATCATCACAACACCGCATGACGATCATCATCACAATTATCCATGGTCTTCTCATCACAAAGCTCCATGATCTTTGTCATCACAATGCTCAATACACTTGTCATCACAATGCTCCCTGACACTTGTCGTCAGTATGCTCCTTGAACCCTGTCATGACAAGGCTCCATGCCATTTTCATCACAGTGATCCATTCCTTTTTCATCACAGTGCTCCAAGACCCATGTAATCACAAAGCTCTATGCCCTTGTCATCACAAAGCTCCATGACGCAAGACATCAGAATGCTCCATGGCCTTCTCCTCACAACGCTAGATGTCATTGTCATCACAGTGCTCCATGAACCCTCTCATCACATTGCTTCTTGCCCTTGACATTACAATCCTCCATGACCCATGTATCACAGTGTTCCTTGCCCTTTTCATCACAATGCTCCATGCCCAATCTCATCACAATAATCTATGAAATATTTCAGACCAATGCTCAATTCCCTTCTCATAACAATGCTCCATTACCTCTGTCATAACAATGCTCCATGACCATTGCCATCACAATGTTCCACGGCCTTGTCATCACAAGGCTCCATTACCCATGTCTTCGCAATGCTCCAAGACACCTGTAATCAAAATGCTCCATGACCTTGTCATAACAAAGCTCCATGACGCATGTCAACAGTAGGTTCCATGGCCTTCTCTTCACAATGTTCCATGCCCTTTTCATCACAGTGTTCCAAGACCCCTGTAATCACAATGCTCCATGCCCCTTTTCATCTCAATGATCCATGAACCCTGTCATCACAATGCACCATGCCAATCATCATAATGCTTCATGCTATTGTCATCACAATAAAATCAAAATGCTCCACGACCTCTGTCATAACAATGCTCCAAACCCTTGTGATCACAATATTCCATAACACTTGTCATCACAGTGCCCCATGACACTCGTCACCACAATTATCCATGGTCTTCTCATCACAATGCTCCATGACCTTTGTCATCACAATGCTCAATACACTTGTCATCAAAATGCTCCTTGACACTTGTTGTCTGTATGCTCCTTGAACACTGTCATGACAAGGCCCCATGCCTTTTTCATCAAAATGATCCATGCCCTTTTCCTCACAATGCTCCAAGAACCGTTTGAACACAATGCTCCATGCCCTTGTCATCACAAAGCTCAATGAAATATGTCTTCAGAATGCTCCTTGGCCTTCTCCTCACAATGCTCCATGCCCATGTCATCACAATGTTCCAAGACCCCTGTAATCACAATGGCCCATGCCCCTTTTCATCAGTATGCTCCATGAGATTTTTCATCACAAGTCTCTATGGATTACTCATCACAAAGCTCCAGGACATTGTCATCACAATGTTTCACGACCTTGTTCTGAAAATTCTCAATGGCCCTTGTCATCATAATGCTCCAAGCCCTAGTCATCACAATGCTCCATTATATTTGTCATCAAAATCCTCCATTACATTTGGCATCACAATGCTCCCTGCCATTGTCATTGCAATGGACCATGACATATGTCATCACAATGCTCCCTGACACCTGTCTTCACAATACTCCATGACCTTCTCATCACAATGCTCCATGCCCTTGTCATCACAATGCACCATGTCCACTGTCATCACAATAATCTATGAAACTTGTCAGACCAATGCTCCATGCCCCTGTCATCGCAATGCTCCATGCCCTTGTCATCACACTGCTCCATTACCCCTGTCATCACAATGCTCCCTGAATCCAGTCATCACAATTCTTCATAATGTTTGTCAACACAACGGTCCATGCTCGCGTCCTCAAAAGGCTCTGTGTCCTTTGTAACCTCAATGCTCCATGAAATTTTCATCACATTGCTCCGTGACCCTTGTATCACAATGCTGCATGCCTTTGTCCGAACAATACTCCATGACCCTTGTCATCACAATGTGCCATGCGCTTTTCATCACAATGATCCACAACCTTGTCATCGCTATCCGCCATACTCCTTGTAATCACAATGCTCCATGCACTTCTCATCCAAATGCTCTCTCACCTGAGATATCACAATGTTCCGTCACCAGTTATCACAATCCTCCCTCACCCCGGTAATCACAATGTTCCATGACATCAGTCATCACAATGCTACATCCCCTTATCAGCACAATGTTCCATTGCCCCTGACATCACAATCTTCCATAACCACTGTCATCCAAATCCTCCATGAACCTTTTCATCCCAAAGCTCCCTGACCCCTGGCATCAAAATGTTCTATAACCCCTGTCATCAAAATGTTCCATTACACTTTTCATCAAATTGCTGCATGACCCTGTCATCAAAATGCTCCCTGCCCTTCTCATCACAATGCACCACACACTTGTCATCAAAATGTTCTATGACATTTGTCATCACAAAGCTCCATGACCATTTGCATCAAAGTGCTCCATGTCATTGTCATCACAGTGCTCCATAAACGCTCTCATCACATTGCTCTATGCCCTTGTCATTACAAAGCTCCATGACACTTGTCATCACAATGCTCGATGCCCTTCTCATCGCAATGCTCCATGCTCTTGTCATTACAATCCTCCATGACCCATGTATCACAGTGTTCTGTGCCCTTGTCATCACAATGCTCCATGCCCACTCTCATCACAATAATCCTTGAAACATTTCAGACCAATGCTCAATGCCCTTCTCATCAAAATGCTCCATTACCTCTGTCATAACAATGCTCCATGACCACTGCCATCACAATGTTCCATTACACTTTTCATCAAATTGCTGCATGACCCGGTCATCAAAATGCTTCCTGCCCTTGTCATCATAATGCACCATGCCCTTGTCATCAAAATGCTCCATGACTTGTCATCACAAAGCTCCATGACACCTGTCATCACAATGCTCCATGCATTTGTCAGCAAAATTCTACATGACCTTGTCATTAGAAAGCTCTATGCGCTTGTCATTACAATGCTCCAAGAACTCTGTAATCACAATGCTCCATGCCCTTTTTCATCTCAATGCTCCATGAACCGTGTCATCACAATTCACCATGCCCATCATCATAATGCTTCAGGCTATTGTCATCACAATGAAGTCAAAATTCTCCATGAACTCTGTCATCATAATGCTCCAAACCCTTGTGATCACAATGTTTCATAACACTTATCATCACAACACCGCATGACGATCATCATCACAATTATCCATGGTCTTCTCATCACAATGCTCCATGATCTTTGTCATCACAATGTTCAATACACTTGTCATCACAATGCTCCGTGACACTTGTCGTCAGTATGCTCCTTGAACCCTGTCATGACAAGGCTCCATGCCTTTTTCATCACAGTGATCCATTCCCTTTTCATCACAGTGCTCCAAGACCCCTGTAATCACAATGCTCTATGCCCTTGTCATCACAAAGCTCCATGACGCAAGACATCAGAATGCTCCATGGCCTTCTCCTCACAACGCTATATGTCATTGTCATCACAGTGCTCCATGAACCCTCTCATCACATTGCTTCTTCCCCTTGACATTACAATCCTCCATGACCCATGTATTACAGTGTTCCGTGCCCTTTTCTTCACAATGCTCCATGCCCAATCTCATCACATTTATCCATGAAATATTTCAGACCAATTCTCAATTCCATTCTCATAACAATGCTCCATTACCTCTTTCATAACAATGCTCCATGACCATTGCCATCACAATGTTCCACGGCCCTGTCATCACAAGGCTCCATTACACATGTCTTCGCAATGCTCCAAGACACCTGTAATCAAAATGCTCCATGACCTTGTCATAACAAAGCTCCATGACGCATGTCATCAGTAGGTTCCATGGCCTTCTCTTCACAATGTTCCATGCCCTTGTCATCACAGTGTTCCAAGACCCCTGTAATCACAATGCTCCATGCCCCTTTTCATCTCAATGATCCATGAACGCTTTCATCACAATGCACCATGCCCATCATCATAATGCTTCATGCTATTGTCATCACAATGAAATCAAAATGCTCCATGACCTCTGTCATAACAATGCTCCAAACCCTTGTGATCACAATATTCCATAACACTTGTCATCTCAGTGCCCCATGACACTCGTCATCACAATTATCCATGGTCTTCTCATCACAATGCTCCATGTCCTTTGTCATCACAATGCTCAATACACTTGTCATCAAAATGCTCCCTGACACTTGTTGTCTGTATGCTCCTTGAACCCTGTCATGACAAGGCTCTATGCCTTTTTCATCACAATGATCCATGCCCTTTTCCTCACAATGCTACAAGACCCATTTAAACACAATGCTCCATGCCCTTGTCACCACAAAGCTCAATGAAACATGCCTTCAGAATGCTCCTTGGCCTTCTCCTCACAATGCTCCATGCCCATGTCATCACAATGTTCCAAGATCCCTGTAATCACAATGGTCCATGCACCTTCTCATCAGTATGCTCCATGAGATTTATCATCACAAGTCTCTATGGATTTCTCATCACAATGCTCCAGGACCTTGTCATCACAATACTTCACGACCTTGTTCTGAACATTCTCAATGGCCCTTGTCATCATAATGCTCCAAGCCCTAGTCATCACAATGCTCAATTATATTTGTCATCAAAATCCTCCATTACATTTGGCATCACAATGCTCCCTGCCATTGTCATTGCAATGGACCATGACATATGTCATCACAATGCTCCCTGACACCTGTCTTCACAATACTCCATGACCTTCTCATCACAATGATCCATGCCCTTGTCATCACAATGCAGCATGTCCAATGTCATCACAATAATCTATGAAACTTGTCAGACCAATGCTCCATGCCCCTGTCACCACAATGCTCCATGCCCTTGTCATCACAATGCTCCATGACCCCTGTCATCACAATGCTCCGTGACTCCAGTCATCACAGTGCTTCATAACATTTTTCATCACAATGGTCCATGCCCGCGTCATCACAAGGCTCTGTGACCTTTATAACCACAATGCTCCATGAACTTTTCATCACAATCCTCCGTGACCCTTGTCATCAAAATGCTCCCTGCGTTTGTCAGAAAAATGCTCCATGACCCTTGTCATCACAATGTTCTACGTGATTTTCATCAAAACGATCCAAAAATTTGTTATGGTAATGCTCCATAAACATTGTAATCACAATGCTCCATGCCCTTCTCATCACAATGCTCCATTACGCCTGTCATAACAATGCTCCATGACCCCTGCCATCACAATATTCCACGGCCTTGTCATCACAAGGCTCCATGACACTTGTCATCACAATGCTCCAAGACCCCTGTAATCACAATGCTCCATGCCCTTGTCATCACAAAGCTCCATGACACATGCCATCAGAATGTTCCATGTCCTTCTCATCAAAATGCTCCATGCCCTTGTCATCACAGTGCTCCAAGATCCCAGTAATCACCCTGCTCCATGCCCCTTTTCATCTCAATGGCCATGAAACCTGTCATCACAATGCACCATGCCCATCATCATAATGCTTCCGGCTACTGTGAGCAAAATGAAATCAATATTCTCCATGACCTCTGTCATCACAATGCTCCATGACCCCTGTCATCACAATACTCCATGAACATTTTAAGCCCAATGCTCCATGACCCTTGTCATCACAATGATCCATGCCCTTGTCATCCCAATGCTCCATGACCCCTGTATTCACAATGCTCCGTGATGCTTTTCATCACAGTGCTCCATGACACCAGTCATCATAATGCTCCATGCCCTTGTCATCCCAATGCTCCATGACCCCTGTATTCACAATGCTCCGTTACGCTTGTCATCACAGTGCTCCATGACACCTGTCATCACAATGTTCCATGCCTTTGTCAGCAAAATGCTACATTACTTTGTCATTACCATGCTCTATGCAGTTGTCATCACAATACTTCATTACCATTGTCATCACAATCCTCCATGAATCTTGGGATTACATTGCTACATGCCCTTGTCATCAAAATGCTCCATGCTCCTTGAAATCAAAATGATCCATGACCTCTGTCATCACAATGCTCCAAACACTTGTGATCACAATGTTCCATAAAACTTGTCATCACAACGCACCATGATGCCTGTCATCACAATACTGCATGCACTTTTCATCACAATGCTCCATGACCTTTGTCATCACAATTCTCAATACACATGTCATCACAATTCTCCCTGACACTTGTCGCCAGAATGCTCCTTGAACCCTGTCACGAAAAGGCTCCATGACTTTTTCAACACAATGCCCCATGCCGTTTTCATCACAATGCTCCACGCCAATGTCAGCAAAAAACTCCACAAGCTTATCATTAGAATGTTCCATGACCCTTGTCATCACAATTCTCCATGCACTTTTCAGCACAATGCTCCCAGACCTTGTCATCTCAATGCTTCAAGCCACTGTCATCACAATGCACCTTTACATTTGTCATCAGAGTCCTCCATGACACCTGGCATCACAATGCTCCATGCGATTGTCATCACAATGGGCCATTACATATGTTATCACAATGCTCCCTGACACCTGTCTTCACAATACTGCATGACCTGGTCATCACAATGCTCCATGCCCTTGTCACCACAATGCACCATTCCAACATTCATCGCAATAATCCATGAAACTTATTAGACCAATGCTCCATGCCCTTGTCATCACAATGCACCATGACCATTGTAATCAAAATGCTCCATGAACTTTTCATCACAGTGCTCTTTGATCCTTGTCATCGCAATGCTATATGCCTTTCTCAGCGCAATGCTATGTGACCCTTGTCATCACAATGCACCATGCGCTTGTCAGCACAATGCTCCATGACACATGTCATCATAATGCACCATGCGCTTGTCATCACAGTGCTCCACAAGCTTGTCATCACAATGCTCCATAAAACTTGTCATCACAATGCTCCATGCACTTCTCATCAAAATGCTCTCTCACCACAGATATCACAATGTTACATCACTATTCGTCACAATACTCACTCACCCCTGTTATCACAATGTTCCATGACCACTGTCATCACAATGCTACATGCACTTATCATCACAATGTCCGATGACACCTGACATCAAAATGCTCCATAACCCCTGTCATCAAAATGCTCCATGACCCTTTTCATCATAATGTTTCCATGACCTCTGACATCACAATGTTCCATAACCCCTGTCATCAAAATGTTCCATGACCCTTTTCATCAAATTGCTCCATGACCCTGTCATCACAATGCTCCCTGCCCTTCTCATCACAATGCACAACGCCCTTGTCATCAAAATCCTCCATGACATTTGTCATCACAAAAATCCATGACCCTAGGCATCACAATGCTCCATGTCATTGTCATCACAATCCTCCATGAACACTCTCATCACATTGCTCCATGTTCTTGTCATCACATTGCTCCATGACACATGTCATCAGAATGCTCCATGGCCTTCTCATCACAATGCTCCATGCCCTTGCCGTCACAATGCTCCATTACCCCTGTCATAACAATACTCCATGATCCTTGCCATCACGATGTTCCGTGGCCTTGTCATCACAGTGCTCCATGACACCTGTCATCACAATGCTCCATGACTTTGTCAGCAAAATGCTACATGACCTTGTCATTACAATGCTCTATGCGCTTGTCATCACAATACTCCATTTCCATTGTCATCACAATCCTCCATGAGCCTTGAGAGCACATTGCTTCATGCCCTTGTCATCACAGTGCTCCATGCTCCTTGAAATCAAAATGATCCATGTCCTCTGTCATCACAATGCTCCAAACACTTGTGATCCCAGTGTTCCATAACACTTGTCATCACAAAGCTCCATGATGCCTGTCATCACAAAATTCCATGCACTTTTCATCACAGTGCTCCATGACCTTTGTCATCACAATGCTCAGTACACTTGTCATCACAATGCTCCCTGACACTTGTCATCTGAATGCTCTTTGAACCCTGTCACGAAAAGGCTCCATGCCTTTTTCATCACAATTCCCCATTCCATTTTCATCACAATGCTCCGTGACCATTTTCATCAAAATGCTCCATGACTTTGTCTGAAAAATGTTCCATGACCCTTGTCATCACAATGTGCCATTCGCTTTTCATCACAACGGTCCAGAAAATTGTCATTGCAATGCTCCATAAACCTTGTAATCACAATGCTCCATACACTTCTCTTCAAAATGCTCTCTCACCAGAGATATCACAGTGTTCCATCAGTAGTTGTCACAATACTCTCTCACTACTGTAATCACAATGTCCCATGACCCCTGTCATCACAATGCTACATCCCTTTATCATCACAATGTTCCATGACCCCTGACATCACAATATTCTATAACCCCTGTCATCAAAATGTTCCAATACACTTTCCATCATATTGCTGCATGACCCTTTCATCAAAATACCCCCTGCCCTTATCATCACAATGCACCATTCACTTGTCATCAAAATGCTCCATGACATTTGTCATCACAAGGCGCCATGACCCTTGGCATCACAATGCTCCATGTCATTGTCATCACAGTGCTCCATGAACCCTCTCATCACATTGCTCCATGCCCTTGTCATCACAAAGCTCCATGACACTTGTCATCAAAATGCTCTATGCCCTTCTCATCACAATGCCCCATGACCTTGTCATTATAATCCTTCATGACCCATGTATCACAGTGTTCCATGCCCTTATCATCACAATGCTCTATGCCCACTCTCATCACAATAATCCATGAAACTTATTAGACCAATGCTCCATTCCCTTGTCATCACAATGCTCCATGCCCTTGTTATCACAATGGTCCATGACCCCTGTCATCAAAACGCTCCATGCCTCCATTCATCACAATGCTTCATGACCTTTGTCATCACAATGGTCCATGCCCTCGTCATCAGCAGTCTCTGTGACATATTTAACCACAATGCTCCATGAAATTTTCATCACAGTGCTCTTTGACCCTTGTCATCACAATGCTCTATGCCTTTCTCAGCACAATGCTCCATGACCCTCGTCAAAACAATGCTCCATGCGCTTGTCAGCACAAGGCTCCATGACCCATGTCATCACAATGCACCCTGCACTTTGCATCACAGTGCTCCACAATCTTGTCACCACAATGCTCCATAAAACTTGTCATCACAATGCTCCATGCACTTCTCATCAAAATGCTCTCTCAACACTGATATCACAATGTTACATCACTATTCATCACAATACTCCCTCACCCATGTCATCACAATATTCCATGACTTCTGTCTTTTCAATGCTACATGCACATATCTTCACAAAGTTCGATGACCCCTGACATCACAATGTTCCATAACCCCTGTCATCAAAATGCTCCATAACAATTTTCCTCAAAATGCTCAATGACCCCTGACATCACAATGTTCCATAACAACTCTCATCAAAATATTCCATGACCCTTTTCATCAAATTTCTCTATAACCATGTCATCACAATACTCCCTGCCCTTCTCATCACAATGTACCACGCCCTTGTCATCAAAATGCTCCATGACCTTTGTCATCACAAGGATCCATGACCCTTGGCATCTCAATGCTCCATGCCATTGTCATCACAATGCTCCATGAACCCTCTAATCACAAGGCTCCATGCACATTTGCATCTCAATGCTCCATGAACCCTGTCATCAAAATGCACCATGACCATCATCATAATGCTTCAGGCTATTGTCATCACAATGAAATCAAAATATTTGATGATCTATCTCATCACAATGCTCCAAATCCTTGTGATCACAATGTTCCATAACACTTATCATCACAATGTCCCATGACGCTCATCATCACAATTATCCATGGTCTTCTCATCACAGTGCTCCATGACCTTTGTCATCACAGTGCTCTATACACTTGTCATCACAATGCTCCCTGACACTTGTCATCAGTATGCTCCTGGAACCCTGTCATGACAAAGCTCCATACCATTTTCATAACAATGATCCATGCCGATTTCATCACAATGCTCCAAGACACCAATAATCACAATGCTCCATGCCCTTGTCATCACAATGCCCCAAGACCCATGTAATCACAATACTCCATGCCCCTTTTCATCAGAATGCTCCATGAAACATGTTATTACAAGGCTCCATGGTCTTCTCATCACAATTCTCCAGGAACTTTTCATCACAGTGCTCCATTCCCTTGTCATCACAATGCTCCATGACGCATGTCCTCACAATAGTTCCTGAATATTTTCAGTCCAATTCTCCAGGAACTTCTCATCACAATGCTTCATGATCCCTATCATCACAATGCTCCATGACTACTCTCATCACAACGCTCCATGACTCCTGAATACACAGTGATCCGGGACACTTGTCATCACAGTGCTAAATTCCCTAGTCATCACAATGCTCCATGAACATTTTCAGCCCAATGCTCCATGACACTTGTCATCACAATGATCCATGCCCTTGCCATCCCAATGCTCCATGACCCCTGTAATCACAATGATCCGTGATGCTTCTCATCACAGTTCTCTATGACCCTTATCATCACAATGCTCCATGCCTGTGTCAGCAATATGCTACATGACCTTGTCATCAAAATGCTCCATTTGCTTGTCATCACAATACTCCCTTACCATTGTCATCACAATCCTCCCAGAACCTTGGGATCACATTGCTTCATGCCCTTGTCATCCCAATGCTCCATGCTCCTTGAAAACAAAATGATCCATGACTTCTATCATCTCAATGCTCCAAACCCTTGTGATCACAATGTTCCGTAACACTTGTCATCACAAAGCTCCATGATGCCTGTCATCACAATACTCCATGTCCTTTTCGTCAAATGCGCCATGATCTTATTCATCACAATTCTCCAAACCCTTGTGATCACAATGTTCCATAACACTTGTCATCACAATGCTCCATGATGCCTGTCATCACATTACTCCATGTCCTTTTCGTCAAAATGCTCCATGATCTTTTTCATCACAATTCTCAAAACACTTGTCATCACAATGTTCCCTGACACTTGTCGTCAGAATGCTCCTTGAAACCTGTCATGAAATGGCTTCATGCCTTTTTCATCACAATGCTCCCTGCCCTTTTCATCACAATGCTCCATGCCATTGTCGTCACAATACTCCACAAGCTTGTCATCAGAATGCTCCATGACACTTGTCATCACAATGCTCCATGGCCACTGTCATCACAATGCTCCATACCCCTTGTCATTACTGTGCTCCATGACGCTCGTCATCACATTTATCCATGGTCTTCTCATCACAATGCTCTACGCCCTTGTCATCAAAATGCTCCATGACCCTTGTCATCACAATGCTCCATGGCCACTGTCATCACAATGCTCCATTCCCCTTGTCATTACAGTGCTCCATGACGCTCGTCATCACAATGCTCCACGGTCTTGCCATCACAATGCTCCTTGCCCTGGTCATCACAATGCTCCATGCCCTGGTCATCACAATGCTCCATGTCCCGTGTCATCAGAGTTCTCTTCGTTCTTGGCATCACTATGCTCCATGACAGTTCTCATCACCGTGTTACATGATTTGTCATCACAATTCTCTATGCACTTGTCATCGCAATGCTCCATGAACCCTGTCATAGGAAGCTCCATGTGCTTCTAATCACAATGCTTCATGAACTTGTCATCAAAATTCTCAATGGCCCTTGTCATCACAATGCTCCATGCCCTTGTCATCACAATGCTCCATGTCCCTTGTCATCACAATGCTCCAAGCCCTTGTCATCAAAATGCTCCATTACATTTGTCATCACAATCCTCGATGACACTTGGCATCACAATGTTCCATTCCATTGTCATCGCAATGGACCATGACATATGTCATCACAATGCTCCCTGAGACCTGTCTTCAAAATACTCCATGACCTTCTCATCACAATGCTCCATGCCTTGTCATCACATTGCACCATGCCCACTGTCATCACAATAATCCATGAAACATGTCAGGCCAATGCTCCATGCCCCTGTCATCACAATGATCATTGCCTTTTCATCACAATGCTCTATGTACACTCTCATCACAATGCTCCATGACTCCAGTCATCACAATGCTTCATGACCTTTGTCATCACAATTGTCCATGCCCTCGTCATCACAAGGCTCTCTGACCTTTGTCACCAAAATGTTCCATGAAATTTTCATCACAATGCTCGTTGACATTTTTCATCACAATGCTCCATGCCTTTGTCAGCACAGGGCTCCATGACCCATGTCATCACAATGTGCCATGTGCTTGTCATAACAATGCTCCACAACCTTGTCATCACAATGCTCCATAAAACTTGTCATCACAATGCTCCATGCACTTCTTATCAAAATGCTCTCTCACGAATGATATCAAAATGTTCCCTCACTAGTCATCACAATACACCCACTCCCCTGTCATCACAATGGTCCACAACACCGTCATGAAAATGTTCCATGACTCCTGACATCACACTGTTCCATAACCCCTGTCATCAAAATGTTCCATGACACTTTTCATCAAATTGCTCCATGACCCTGTCATCACAATGCTCCCTGCCCTTCACAAGAGAATTCACCACACCCTTGTCATCAAAATGCTCCATGACCTTTGTCATCACAAAACTCCATGACCCTTGGCATCACAATGCTCCAAAAACCTCTCATCACATCGTTCCAAGCCCTTGTCATCACAGTATCCATGATGCTTTTCATCACAATGCTCGATACCATTCTTCTCACAATGCTCCATGCGCTTCTCATTACAATCCTCCATGAACCATGTATCACAGTGTTCCGTGCCCTTGTTATCACAATGCTCCTTGCCCCCTCTCATCACAATAATCCATGAAATATCTCAGACCAATGTTCCATGCCCTTTTCATCACAATGATCCAAGACTCCTCTAATCATAATGCTCCATGCCACTTTTCATCTCAATGCTCCATGAACGCTGTCATCACAGTGCACCAATGCGCATCATCATAATGCTTCATGCTATTGTCATCACAATGAAATCAAAATGCTCTATGACCTCTGTCATCACAATGCTCCAAATCCTTGTGATCACAATATTCCATAACACTTATCATCACAGCTCCCCATAACGCAAGTCATCACAATTATCCATGGTCTTCTAATCACAATGCTCCATGACATTTGTCATCACATTGCTCAATACCCTTGTCATCACAATGGTCCCTGACACTTGTCATCAGTATGCTCCTTGAACCCTGTCATGACAAGGCTCCATGCCTTTTTCATCACAATGTTACATGCCCTTTTCCTCACAGAGCTCCAAGACCACTGTAATCACAATGCTCCATGCCCTTGTCATCACAATGCTCCATGATGCATGTCATCAGAACGCTCCATGACATTCTCATCCCAATGTTCAATGCCCTTGTCATCACAATGCTCCAAGACCCCTGTAATCACAGTGCTCCATGAGCCTTTTCATCAGAATGCTCCATGAGACTTGTCGTCACATGGCTCCATGGTCTTCTCATCACAGTGCTCCAGTACCTTGTCATCACAATGCTCCTTGACCCCTGTCATCACAATACTCCATGAACATTTTCAGCCCAATGCTCCATGACGTTCTCATCACAATGCTCCATGACCTTTGTCATAAAAATGCTCCATGACCACTGTCATGACAATGCTCCATGAACCCTGACAACACAATGATCCGGGACGCTTGTCATCATAATGCTCCATGCCCTTGTCATCCCAGTGCTCCATGAACCCTTTAATCACAGTGCTCCATGACGCTTGTCATCACAGTGCTCCATGAACCTTGTCATCACAATGCCTTTGTCAGCAAAATGATACATAATCTTGTCATCAAAATGCTCCATGTGCTTGTCATCACAATCCTCCATGACCCTTGGGATCATTTTGGTTTATGCCCTTGTTATCTCTATCTTGCCTTTCTGGTTTTTACAGATTTTCGGATGCCCTTTTTTACCGGTGGGAAGCGACAATTCTTTGTAGTGTGGATTTGAATTGTGCACTTGCTTGATTGGCCAAAAAGGGCCTAGGCCTTTTCTCCTGAAAATATTCAGGAGAAAAGTCATACGCTGTTTTTGGCCAAGTGCTTCATTCTCGAAGTTGTGATGCCTTTCCTGTGCTTTAAAGGCGATTCCAATTTACCTCTTGAAATATGTTTTGTGCAATTCTGCCTCATTTTCAAGTCCGCTGTGTTGCCTTCCCTCAACAGATTTTTGGAAGAGAGTAGTCCTTTATAACTCTGCAGGTTTTTGATTTGCTTTGCCCCTGAGCTCCAATTTTCAAATCCCATTATTGGGAGCTGACCGCAAATCCACAATTTTGCTTCAGGAACTATACTGGTTCCAGGGGTGGCTATACTGGTTCCCTGTGGGTGGCTGAGGCTTTGGTTAATTCTTCTTCCTAATGGGAAATAAGAGTGACATGTGTCCGTCCAAATGCCTACATCTACTCTCTGATTGGTTCTCCCTCTTCCCTTTCATCCTCTGCACAATTAGCAAACTGTGCGAACCAGGAGGTTATAGGGGATGACTCTCCTAAGTTGGGAGATTGATAGTAAAGTAGTTAGAATGCCAAACTGTAGCACAAGGAGAGGAAAAAGTAGGAGATTTTCAGAATCCTTTCGCCATCACAGGGTGTCCACTCTCTAGGTTTCCCATACATTTTATAACTGTAGTGATATTCCCTTCTACCTGGAAATTTGGGACCCATGGAATGGTGGCATGCATTACTACTTTAAAGGGTCTGCATTTTCTCTCCCAATCTCACCAGTCCTCTCAGTCCCAAGTGTCCAGCCTTATGTCTCATCCAGCTGTCTTTGCAGATAGGGTCATTCTAGGTTTCATCAGAACCCCTGAAGGAATTGTGTAAGAATTTCGCTGTTTTTTTGTTTTGTTTTTGAAATTCATTTTTATAATGGGGTTGAGCTGATTTTCACTGACGTGTTTATGACGGTCTAGACACACTTGATTCCCTTACAGAGGCATATCAATACATAGGTTTTAAGATTCTTACCAATCAGTTATATTCCTCTGTGGGGAATAGGGGTTTTGAGTCCCGTTCACTGAGGAAGGTGTAGGTCTTGTCTATTCTGTATTTGGTTTATGGAATGGTACCTGTGCTAATATCAAACTCTGGTTTTATGCATCACCCCACCTCTCCTTTCCGCTTAAGGAGGCATAAGAGTGTTTTCTAAATGTGAGACGCTGCTCTCTTTCCTAATTCAGTTCATGTGTTGTGATGTTGACATTCCCTCTGTAAGTGATATCTTATGATAAGATTCTTTTTCTGTGTGACTAATTTCCCTTAGAATCATCATACCTAAATCCTCTCATTATGCTGCTACTGGCCTTATGACATTGATTTCACGTCTGAGTGATATTCCGTTTTACAAAATTACCACAAGTTCTTTATGCATTTCACTTTTTCCTGGGATACTTTAGGTGTACCGAAGTTGAGGTTCTTGTATGCAGAGCAGCCCTAAACTTTGGGGTGCCTGTGTCTTGTTGATATTTAGTCTTCCCAAGTTATATGTCCATGAGTTGAAGTCCCCTTTGCTCGGGGGCTTTGTATTTTAGATGTTTTAGGAAACAGCATACACTTCTTCAGAGTAGCTCTTGGATATTTATACCCCACCCATCAGCGTGACTAGTCTCCCTGTTTTCCATGGCCTCTCCTGCATTTTTGATTTGTACACATTTTTTGGATGGACTTTCTGAGCAGTGGAAATTGAGACTTCTTTATTGTGCGGATTTGCATTTCCCCCTTGCTTGGTTGGCCAAAAACTCTGTATGTGTTTTTTTCCTGAAGATATTCACGAAGAAAACGCATACACCCTTTTGCCCAACTGCATGATTTTAGAAATTCTGCTGCTTTTCATATGCTTTAAATGTGAGTACAATCTACCTTTTGAAAAATGTTTCCTGCAATTCTGCCTCTCATTCAGAACCTCTTCGTTGCCTTACCTGAATATATTTTTGGACGTTGGTTATCATTTATATCTTTGCAGGTCTTTGAAGTGTCTGCTCCTGAGCTCCATTTTGCAACTCGCTTTTTTTGTGAGCTGACCGCCAAACCATTGGATTGCTTCTGGCCCTATTCTGGTTCTGGGGAGGCAGGCTGAGCCTTTGGTTAATTCTTCTTCCTAATGGGAAATTAGAGTGACATGTGCCTGTCAAAACTTCTACAGCTAATCTCTCATTGGTTCCTCCTCTTCCCATTTATCCTCTGCAAAAATTGCAAGCTGTGTGAAACAGGAGGTTAAAGGTGCTGATTCTCCAAGTCGGGAGATTGTTAGTAATGTGGCTGGAATGGCGAACCCCAGCACCAGGAGATCAAAAATGAGGTGCATTTTAGACACCTCTCCTGAGCACACGGTGTACATTCATCTCGGTTTCCCAGGCATGTTTTCCCTGTCAGAAGATTCCCTTGAAAGTGCAGATTTGGGACCCATGGAATGGGTACCAGGCAGTATTACTTTAAAAGGTCTGCATTTCCTCACCCAGCCTCTCTAACATCTCTTAGCGTGCATAGCTTCCAGCCTTATATATCATCCTGCTGTGGGTCTACATGTGTTCAATCCATGTTACATTGTAGCCCTTCAACAATAGTTGTAAGAATTTTTGTCTGTCTCACTGTTTTTATAAATATTTTTAAATTTATTTTTACATTGGTTACAGCTGATTTTCAAAGCTCTGTTTTTTGCTGCTGTACATCCACTTGATTCATGTACTGTGAGACAACAATAAATTCTTTCTCAGATGTTTATGAGTCATATGTATTATTTTCCAGTGACTTGAGTGGACTGAGTGCCGTTCTTTGAGGTACCGTGTAGGCCTTGCCAGTTATTCAATTCGGTACTTGGAATGGTATCTTTGCTAATTTCCACCTCCTGGATAATACCTCACCATTCCCCACCTTTCCCATTTAGCAGCCTTATGTCTATTTTCTACATATTTGACTATGTTTCTGTTTTGTAGTTTATTTCATGTGTAGCCATTTTTGATTCCACCTTTAAGTGACATCTTATGATATGTGTCTTTTTCTTTCTGACATGTGTCACTTAGAATGATCGTATGTAACTCCTCCAGAGTTGTTCCAACTGGCCTTATTTCATTGATTTCTGGATGAGTAATATTCCACTCTACATAAGTACCCCATCTCTTTTATCCATTTTATCCTTCCATGGACATTTAGTTTATATCCAAGTGGAGGCCCTTTTTAACAGAGAGGTGGTAAACGTTGGAGTGCCTGTTTTCTGTCATTTTTTGTTTTTCCCAAGGTATACGCCCATGAGTGCATGTGCCCTATGCTCTGTAGCTCAGTTTTCAGATGTTTTAGCAAACACAATACACTTCTCCAGAGTGGCCGTTGGCAAATTACATTTCCACTATCAGCCTCACAGGGCTCCCTTTTCTCCTCACCCTGTCCTGCATTTCTGGTGTTTACACTTTATGTGGATGGCCCTTCTGACTGATGTGAAGTGATACATTTTGTAGTATTGATTTCCAGTGCCCACCTGTTTGGTTGGATAAAAAGTGTGAATGGCCTTTACTTGAATATATTCAGAAAAAAATGCATACGCCCTTTTGTGCCAACTGCATCATTGGCGATGTTCAGCCCCTTTTCTAGTGCTTTAATGGGGAGACCTTTCTACCTCTTCAAATCTGATTCCTGACACTCTCCCTTGCTTACAAGTCATTTTCTGTGACTTACCTCAAGACGTTTTTCAACAATAGATATTTTCAACTCTGCAGTTTCATGAATTTTAGTGCCCCTGAGTTCCATTTTTCAACTTGTGTTTTTGGAAACTGGACACAAAACAGCAGGATTTCCTCTAGCCCTATTCTCTTTCTATGGGCAATTCTAGCCTTTGATGAATTTGTCTTCCGGATTGGAAATTAGAGTGGCATGTGCCTGTCCGAAGACCTAAGACTTGTCTCTAAATTTTTCTCATCCTTCCGCTTCATCCTCTGGACAAATTCCAAACTGTGTGCAACAGGATGTTGACGGTGCTGATATCCCCAAGTGAGGAGATTGTTAGGAAAGATGCTGGAGGGGTGAACCCGAGCACCAGGCGATGAGGAGATGAGGTGCCTTTTCCAAACTCTTTCCGATCAAACGGTGTACCATCCTCTAGGTGTGACAGGCATGTTTTAGCTGTAGGAAGGGTACCGTGCATGGAAGGAGAACACCAGGGATTTTTCCAAATCAGTGCCTCCCCGAACCCCAAACTGGGGAATTTTTAAGCTACGGCTACACGTATGTCCATTAAGGGCCTTGGGAAATAGGCAGAGCCCAAACTTTAGATGATTGAAATCTTCAGGTTCAGAAGTGCTCACCATCGGCCTTGCTTAGGTTACATTTTATCTGTCATTGATAGATGATGCCAATAAAAATATCGATTCTTTTTCAGATTATTTCCCCTTATAGGTTATTGCAAAATATTCAGTGTAGTTCCCTGTGCTATACAGTAGTTCCTTGTTGATGATCTATTTTATACATAACAGTGTGTATGTGTTAATCCCAAACTGTTAATTTATCGCTTCTCCTACCTTTCCCCTTTGGTAATAATATATTATAATATTTTATACTTCTCAGAAATGGGGGAGCTGAAAGAGAGGTATCCTTTTCAATGGAAAAGCATTCTAAACAAGATTGAAGCTTCAGCCAAGAGTATTCGATGTACATCCATGGAAATAAATCACTTCATTTCTCTAATGTTGACCTGACAAATAAGACAGACGTCTTCACTGAACTTGCTTATAGTAAAGTGATGGAAATATAAAATGTAAGTCATAGAAACATCTTATTTTACCCGAACATTATACACTGCTCTAGGTTAACTACAGTTTGGCTCACACATTTGTTCAATGAAGTTACAAAGTTCTCAATTTCTGTTACTGATCATCCAGAGGGGACCCCAACAGGAGTCCCCGTGCCCAGTGTCATTGGAGCCAACAGATCAAGACTGAGTTTGGTTCAGAAGCAAAGGAAACATTATTTTGAAAACCGAATGGAGAGGTGAGAGCGTGCACTCCCCCATGGGCTGTGGGCTGGGCTACTGTGTAGGGATCCCGGCAGAGTCAGTGGGAGTTAGGGGATGGAGCTCTCGAAGGCTGGGTTGGCTGCAGCTCAGGCTCTATGCCGTGGAGTCTGCATGGGACTCCGGTAGCTGAGGTGTCGACCCAGCCTTTCTGCACTAGGAAATCGGGTCTGAAGTGCCGGGTGTGGGACCTCTGCATGCGGAACCCTAGGAGCACGTGAAATTAGACAAAGCACAAAGGAAAAGCAGGTTAGACTTTATTTTATTGCCCAGATTCTCTTTTTATCTCCCAGGAATTTTTAATGAACGTTGCCAGAGACGAACACCTCCTCTGCTTTTTGTTCCGTTCCTCATTCTTCGGGTGTTGAGGGTGCAGACCCCTATTTTGTAACTGCTTCATGCTGTGGTGGCAGCCCTGATACATGGGGGGAGGGGCAAAAAGTCTCCCCACCAGCCTCCAAGTGAGGTTGATTGTCCCAAAGCCTCCTGCCTCACTTCTCGTCCGCCTGAGCACCAGCATTGCAAGTGTTATAGATTCTAATGACCTTTAAGGGTCCAGGAAAGAGATGTGCAGAGATGCTGTGGTGGCAGGTTTCACCCCACCCCACATTTGTTCGGTGACATTAGGCTGACTTTTTTGCCAGCCTAGATGCTCTGACCAGTAGTCTGTGCTTTCTTTAATTAGGTCCCTGAATTAATGTACAAACAGCACCATGTGTCAGAGCCCTGCCTGTGCAACTCCCAGACAGTCCAGGGTGAGTGGTGATCCAGGACCATGACGTCCACTGAGTCAACGGCCTTTAGAAGTAGCCAGCAGTCCAGCCGGTCATATTGGCCACCATCACTGCGGTGTCTGTAGGGTTTTCTATGGTGAAAGCGTGATATACGTTTCCCCCGCCAAGCTTATTAGTTCCCCTCTGGGTGCAGTAAGTCCTGCAAGCAGTAGTCTGCTCTTTCGGGGCACAGTCTTGTTGTTTTCTGAGAGAAACTCCAGGTCAAGTGATGGTCACACGAGTCATCTTGGGAGCCTGTTGCCCCCATTTGTCTCTCTGGAGGTTGGAGTTGGAGGGCCTCCTCACTCGAGGTCAGTGTGTCCACAGAGCGACCCCTGCAACTTCAGGACATGATGGGTGGTTAGGATCACCACGTGGGGTCCTATTCCCTTAGGAGGGAGCTGGCCTTGTGGGCTGCTGATTTCCAGCTTTTTAGATACCCCAGTATCCTGGCCTGATGAGTCGGTGGGCAAAGCCCTTGGTGACCATAGTTTATCATACCTGAAGGGCATTCTTGTGTTGCTCCATTTCAAGTGGTCCCAGTTTTTACACTAAGGCTCCAAGGGCGATTAACCTTTGACCGGGTATGTAAAGGTCAAAGGGTTTAGCTAAATTAGCGAGTTCCTGGGCAAGGATCTGAATTGACTGCTCTTTCCATTCTTGAAAGGCTGCTTCTGGATTCTATTCAAAAGGATCATCATCTTTTCGTGTCAGTGTTTCATGTAGAGGCCCAGCTATTAGACTGTAGTTAGGGATCCAGATGCAGAAAACCTTGGCCTCCCCAGGAACCCTTAAGCAGTCTTCTAGTTTTAGAAGAGGTAAGGCTGCAAATGGCTTCTTCCCTATCCTGGGATGCGTTTCTCCAAATATCTGTGAGAATGAAGCCCAGGCAAGTCACCTGAGCCTGTGATATTTGAGCCTTTTTCTTGGACACCTTCTATCCTTTCTTGGCTAGGTAGTTCAGAGGCGTCTTTAGTAGGCCTGGCGATCAGAATGTCATCTGCATATTGAAGGAGGGTTCCCTTTTACAGAGGTAGATCTTTTAGGTCTTTAGAGGACATTTCCCCAATGATGGTGTGGGGATTTTTGAACCATTGGTGCAGGACGGCCCAGCATTATTGCTTGTGTTGCATGTTGTGTCCTGCCACACACAAGCCAAAAATTCTTGTGACTCTGAGATGAATGGAATACAGAAGAAGGCATCATTGAAGTGTAATACAGAATGCCACGGCCTGGTGTATGGTAGAATGAGCAGCAGGGTGTAGGAAATAGGAGCTACTGGATGTATATCCTCGGTGGCTTCACTGACTGTCCTGATGTCCTTTACCAGGTCTCCAGCAGCCCATGTGGTTCTCGTGGTTAGGCCAATCCCAGGATATGGAGCTCACATGGGCTGCATCCCACACCCCACAGCCCACGGGGCTCTCGTGTTCAAGTCCCTCCCAGGGTATGGAGATCACCTGTGCAGCTACCCAGCAGCCCATGGGGCTCTCATAGTCAGGCCCCTCCCAGGATACGGAGCTCCTCTGGGCAGGTACCCCAGCAGGGCTGGACACACAGTGACTGTGCACATAGCCCACCTTGCAGAGAACCCCCAGCTCACCTGTCACTCACAGCTGACACAGAACACCTCAGAGCAGGACTTGAACTAACAAACAGCAGCTCTGACAGGTCTGTGACCCTGGCTATCAGTCTGTGCAGCCTCTCTCTGCCTGGTCTTCCAGACACTTCCACTGCAGCCAGGGCTCCAGGCTTCTGTCTCCACCCACCATCACTCCTCTCCCTGACTCCTGGGTTCCTCTCATTATGATAGGGTCTTCTTGAAGTTGTTTTCCACTCATGGACCAGATAAAATGATAAGAAAACAAGCCGCAGCTGCAGCCCCTTGTCTATCCTGACTCTCAAGGCCCACACCTGTTCCTTGGGACTGACCCGTTTAGCAAGGTTCATTTTCTGCAACTGTGAGCCCCTGAGGGGTGAGGATTGGCTGATTTGGGCAGCCTGACACTGCCTGCCAGCCCCCCCCACAGGTGTGCCTGGGTTGAGGTCAATATAAACACCTCTCCAGTCAGCAAGAGCCCCTGTAGCTGTGACTGACGCCATATTCTCTGCCCCATCAGCAGTTTCGGGGCTGGGGTGGTGGGAGGGAGGGACGGGCCGTGGCTTTGTGGGTGGCCCAGTGTGAGTGGGGCTCTGCTGGACTTTCTGCAGGAGTTGCCAGGCTGCCACCTGCTAAAGAAGAGGATGTGTCACCCATACCTGCCACTGGAATTTCTCCCCAGGCTGAGGTGAGGAAGTAAAAAAGCAGTGGGGGCTGTGGCAGGAGGGGTATCTCTGGCAGGGAAATGAAAAGCTTCCAGAAGAGCATCTGGGGCCAGGACCATCCTGGCTGGCCTGCAGGCACCAAGTCGGCCTGCGTGCTCTCGCTAGTGTGGCTCCACAGCCCTTCCTGTAGGCTTGCAAGTGCTTGTACATATTCAGGTGTTTTACCTGGAAAGGGTGGGAAGAGTTCAGCTGCAGCAGGACTGGGGATCAGCTCACATTTACTCACAGACGCCTCGACACAGTCCCCCAGGTTTGCAATGAAGATGCTCCTTGTGGGGGAGAGCGCTGCTGACTGCATGGGAGACGATTTCCCACCTCTGACCAACTTAAGAATTTTTTACCACTGGAGCAAGTGCCCTGATACGATTTTCCTCTGTATAACTGGTGAGTTCTGTTTTTTTTCTTTCTTTTTTTCTTTTTGGTTCAAGTTAGATTTTATTTATTCCTCTTTTTTTTAATTTGGAGATATAAACATGGAAATAATGCATTAATATAAAGACGTCTATGTGAAGGGAAAAACTTTTTTTCTGTTTTATTTTATTAAATGTTATTTATTTATTTTTATTTTTTTAAATTTATTACTTTTATACAGCAGGTTCTTATTGGATATGTATTTTATACATATAAGTGTGCACATGTGAATCCCAGTCTCCCAATTCATCCCACCACCACCCTCACATGGCGTTCCCTCCTTGGTGTCCATATGTTTGTTCTCTACATCTGTCTCTATCTCTGCCCTGCAAACTGGTTCATCTGTACCATTTTTCTAGGTTCCACATATATGCATTAATATACAATATTTGTTTTTATCTTTCTGACTTACTTCACTCTGTATGACAGTCTGTAGATCCATCGAGGTCTCTACAAATGACCCAATTTCATTCCTATGTATGGCTGAGTAATATTCCGTTGTATATATGTACCACGTCTTTATCCATTTGTCTGTCTGTGGGCACTTAGGTTGCTTTCATTACCTGTCTATTGTAAATAGTGCTGCAGTGAACATTGTGGTGAATGTGTCTTTTTGATTTATGGTTTTCTCTGGGTATATGCCCAGTAGTGGGATTGCTGGATTATATGGTAATTCTATTTTTAGTTTTTTAAGGAACCTCCATACTGTTCCCCATAGAGACTGTATCGATTTACATTCCCACCAATAGTGGAAGAAGGTTCCTTTTCTCCACACCCTCTCCAGCATTTGTTGTTTGTAGATTTTCTGATGATGCCCATTCTAACAGGTGTGACGTGATACCTCATTGTAGTTTCGATTTCCATTTCTCTAATAATTAGTGATGTTCAGCAGATTTTCATGTGCGTACTGGCCATCTCTATGTCTTCTTGGAAGAAATGTCTATTTAGATCTTCCATTTTTGTATTGGGTTGTTTGTTTTATTAATATTGAGCTGCATGAGCTGTTTATATATATTGGAGATTAATCATTTGTCCATTGATTCGTTTGCAAATATTTTCTGCCATTCTGAGGGTTGTCTTTTGGTCTTGTTTGTAGTTTCCTTTGCTTTGCAAAAGCTTTTACGTTTCATTAGGTCCCATCTGTTTAGTTTTCTTTTTTATTTCATTACTATAGGAGGTGGATCGAAAAAGATCTTGCTGTGATTTACGTCAGAGTATCCTTCGTAAGTTTTCCTCTCAGAGTTTTATACTGTCTGGTCTTACATTAAGGTCTCTAATTCATTTTGAATATATTTTTATGTATGGTGTTGGGGAGTGTACTAATTTCATTCTTTTACATGTAGCTCTCCATATTTCCCAGCACCAATGATTGAAGAGACTGTCTTATCTCCATTGTATAGTCTTGCCTCCTTTGTCATAGATTAGTTGACCATAAGTGTGTAGGTTTATCCTTGGGCCTTTTTTTTTTCCCTTTTACACGTTTATTGAAGTATAATTGCTTTACAATGGAGTGTTCGTTTCTGCTGTATAAAAAAGTGAATCAGTTATATATATACAAATATCACCAGATCCCCTCCCTCTTGCATCTCCCTCCCACACTCCATATCCCACCCCTTTATGTGGTCACAAAGCACCGAGCTGATCTCCCTGTTCTATGTGGCTGATTCTCAGTAGCTATCGGTGTTACATTTGGTAATGTAATTATGTCCATGCCACTCTCTCACTTCGTCCCAGCTTACCCATCCCCCTTCCAGTGTCCTCAAGTCCTTTCTCTATGTCTGTGTCCTTAATCCTGTCCTGCCACTAGGTTCTTCAAAATCTTTTTTTTTTCTTCATTAGATTCCATATATCTCTGTTAACATACAGTATTTGTTTTTCCCTTTCTGACTTACTTCACTGTGTAGGACAGATTCTAAGTCCATTCACCTCAGTACAAATAACTCAGTTTTGCTTCTTTTTATGGTTGAGTAATATTTGATTGTATATATGTGCCAGATCTCCTTTATCCATTCATCTGTCGATGGACACTTAGGTTGCTTCCATGTCCTGGCTAATGAAAATAGAGCTGCAATGAACATTTTTGTACATAACTCTTTTTGAATTATGGTTTTCGCAAGACAAATGCCCAGTAGTTGGATTGTTGTGTCATATGGTACTTCTATTGTTAGTTATTTAAAGGAACCTCCGTACTGTTCTCCCTAGTGCTCATATCAATTTACATTCCCACCCACAGTGCAAGTGTGTTCCCTTTTCTCCAATAAAGGCCTCTCCAGCATTTATTGTTTTGTAGATTTTTTTGATGATTGCCACTCTGACTGCTGTGAGGTGATACCTCAGGGAAGTTTTGATTTGCATTTCTCTAATGATTAGTGCTGTTCAGCATTCTTTCATGTGTTTCTTGGTAATCTGTATATCTTCTTTGGAGAAATGTCTATTTACGTCTTCTGCCCGTTTTTGGATTGGGTTGTTTGTTTTTGTGATATTGAGCTACATGCGGTGCTTGTAAAGTTTGGAGATTAATCCTTTGTCAATTGCTTCATTTGAAAATATTTTCTCCCATTCTGAGGGTTGTTTTTGCATCTTGTTTATGTTTTCCTGTACTGTGTAAAAGCTTTTAAGTTTCATTAGGTCCCATTTGTTGATTTCTGTTTTTATTTCCATTTCTCTAGGAGGTGGGTCCAAAAGGATCTTGCTGTGATTTATGTCATAGCGTGTTCTGCCTATGGTTTCCTCTAAGTGTTTTATAGTGTCTGGTCTTATATTTAGATCTCTAATCAATTTAGAGTCTATTTTTGTGTATGGTGTTATGGAGTGTTCTAATTTCATTCTTTTATGTGTAGGGGTCCAGTTTTCCCAGCACCAATTACTGAAGAGACTGTCTTTTCTCCATTGTATATCCTTAGCTCCTTTGTCATAGATGAGATAGCCATAAGTATGTAGGTTTATCTCTGGGCTTTCTGTCCTGTTCCATTGATCTGTGTTTATGCCAATCTACATACACTTGATTCCATTATGGAGACATATAAATACATAGGTTTCAAGGTTATTACCAGTCAGATATATTCCTCTTCAGTGAATAGGGTGTTTTGTGTCCAGTTCATTGAGAAAGGAGTAGGTCTTGTCTATTACATATTTGGTATATGGAATAGGATCTGTGCTAATTTCAAACTCTGTTTTACACATCACCCCACGTCACCTTTCCCCTTAAGGAGGCATAAGTGTGTTTTCTAAATGTGTAACTCTGTTCTCTTTTGAAATTCAGTTCATGTGTAGCCATGTTTACATTCCCTCTATAAGTGATATATTACAATAAGTTTCTTTTTCTTTGTGGCTCATTTCACTTAGCATCATCGTACCTAAAGCCACTCATTATGCTGCTATTGGCCTTATGACATTGATTTTATGTCTGAGTGACTTTCCTTTGTATATAAGTACCACAACATCTATATCCATTTTTTTTTTCCTTTCCTGGGATATATAAAGTGTACCGAAGTCGAGGTTCTTGTAAAAAGAGCAGCCCTAAAGTTTGGGATGGCTGTGTGTTGTGGAATTTTAGTTTTCCCAAAATACACGCCCATGAGTGGAAGTGTGCTATACTCTGTAGCTCTGTTTTAGAAAACAACATACAGTTCTCCAGCGAGGCTGTTGGCAATTTACATCCTGTCCATCGTCGTAACCAGGCTCCCTTTTCTCCATGGCCTGTCCTGCATTTGTGGCTTTTACACTATTTCTGGATGGCCCTTTTGACTGGAGGTAAGGGACACTTCTATGTAGGGTGGATTTGCAATGCCTGATGGCTTGCTTGGCCAAAAAGGGCATATGCATTTTTTCCCGAATATATTCAAGAAAATACACATAGTCCCTTTTCAGCCAAGGGCAACATTGTCGAAATTCTGTCGCTTTTCATGTGCTTTAAAGATGACTCCAATCTACCTTTTGAAATCTGTTTCCTTCAGTTCTGCCCTGCATTCAAATCCTCGTCACTGCCTTTCCTCAATATATTTCTGGATGATAGTTGTCCTTTATAACTCTGCAAGTTTGTGAATTGCTGTGCCCCTGATTTCCATTTTTCAACTCGCCTCTTTGTGAGCTGGCTGCAATACCACAGGATGGCTTTAGGCCCTAGTCTGGTTCCGGGGCTTCAGGCTGAGCCTTTGGTTAATTATTCTTCCTGATGGGTAACTAGAGTGACATGTGCCCATCCAAACACCTACAGCTAATCTCTCATTTATATCCCCTCTTCCTGTTCATCCTCTGCACAATTTTCAAACTGTGCATAACGGGAGGGTAAAGGCGCTGACACTCCAAGTGGGGAGATTTTGAGTAATGCAGATGGAATGGCGAAGCCGAGCACGACAAAAGGAAAAATGAGGTACCTTTTAGAAAACTTTCCCAATTACACAGTGTACCATCCACTGGGTTTCCCATTCATGTTTTAACTGGAGGAAGATTCCCTTAAACCTGGAGAGTTGGGACCACTAGAATGGGTAGCACACAGTATTGCTCTAAGTGGTGTTCTTTTGCTCACACAACCTCAGCAATCTTGTCAGCCCCAAGAGTCCAGTCTTATGTCTCATCCAGCTGTGGGTGTAAAGGTGGTCAATCTAGCTTGGATCACAGGCCCTGAACTTAATTTTTAAGACTTTCTATCTGTTTTTGCATTTTGCTTTTGAAATTTATTTTTCTAAGTGGGTTTAAATGAATTTCAGTGCTGTGTTCATGCCGTTTTACACACACATGATTCCTTTATGGAGACATGAGAATACATATGTTTTAAAATACTTAGAGTCAGACATATTCCTCTGCAATGAATAGGGTGTGTTGAGTCCAGTTCATTGTGCCGGGAGTAGGTGTTGTCTATTACATACATGGTTTATATAACGGTATCTGTGCTAACTTAAAACTGTGGTTTTATGCATCACCCCACATCGGCTTTCCCATTAAGCAGGCAGAAGATGTTTTCTAAATGTGTGATTCTTTTGTGTTTTTAATTCAGTTCATGTGTAGTCATGTGTACATTCCCGCTATGAGTGATAACTTATGATAAGATTAGTTACTCTGTAATCTTTCCTAACTCAGTTCATGTGTAGCCATGTTTACAGGACCTTCATAAGTGATATCTTATGATAAGTTTCTTTTTCTGTGTGACTTATTTCACTTAGAATCATCGTACCTGAATCCACTCTTTTTGCTGCTACTGGCCTTATGACATTGATTTCATGGCTGTGCGATATTCCATCGTACGTAAGTACCACAGTATCTTGAACCATTTTTGTCTTTCCTGGGATACTTAAGGTGTACCCAAGTTGAGGTTCTTGTAAGCAGTGCAGCGCTAAGTTTTAGGGTGGCTCTGTCTTATTGATTTTCAGTTTTCCCAAGGTATATTCCCTAGACTGGAACTGCCCTTGGCTGTGTAGCTCTGTTGTTTACTTGTTTTAGGGAACACAATGCACTCCTCCAGAGAGTCATTTGGCAACTTACATCCCGCCCATCAGCATAACAAGGCTCCCTGATCTCCAGGGCCTGTCTTGCCTTTCTGGTTTTTACACATTTTGTGGATGTCCCTTTTAACCGGTGGGAAGGGATACTTCTTTGTAGTGCAGATTTGCATTGCTGCTTGCTTGCTTGGCCAAAAATGGCGTATGCATTTTCTCCTGAATATACTCAGGAGAAAACGCATACACCCTTTTTGGCCAAGTGCATCATTGTCGAAGTTGTGCCCCTCTTCCTGTGCTTGAAAGGTGATTCCAACGTACCTCTTGAAATCTGTTTCCTGCTATTCTGCCTCGTTTTAAAGTCCGCCTCTCTGCCTTCCCTCAAAAGATTTTTGGACGATAGTTGTCCTCTATTACTCTGCCAGTTTGTAAATTGCTGTGCCCCTGAGCTCCATTTTTCAACTCGTTTTTGTGAGCTGACAGCAAATCCAAAATTATGGTTCAAAACCTATACTGGTTCCCGGCGTGTGGTTGAGACATTGGTTAATTCTACTTCCTGCTGGGCAATTAAAGTGACATGTACCTGTCCAAATGCCTAACAGCTACTCTCTCATTGGTTCT
This sequence comes from Mesoplodon mirus, assembly GCF_964341445.2. Lineage (NCBI taxonomy): Eukaryota > Metazoa > Chordata > Mammalia > Artiodactyla > Ziphiidae > Mesoplodon > Mesoplodon mirus. Next base: position 19,145 of record NW_028295076.1, on the reverse strand, counting down.
CCCTCTTCACTTTCATCCTCTGCCAAATTGGCAACCTGTGCGAACCAGGAGGTTTTACGGGCTACCGCTGCAAGTTGGGAGATTGATAGTAAAGCCATTGGAAGGTCAAACTGGAGCACAAGGAGAGGGACTATAACTTGAGTTTTAGAAACTTTTCGTATTCACAGTGTGTCCATTCTCTAGGTTTCCTGTAAATGTTATGGCTGTAGTAATATTCCCTTACACAAGGAGAGTTGGGACACATGGAATGGGTGCCACATATTATTGCTTTAAAGGGTCTGCATTTGCTCACCCAGTCTCACCAAACCTCTCTGTCTCAAGTGTCCAGCTTTATGCCACATCCAGCTCTCGTTGTAGGTAGGGTCATTCCAGGTTTCATCAGAGCCCCTGAAGGAATTGTAAAGATTTTCCCTGTTTTTTTTGTTTTGTATTGGAAATTTATTTTTTTACTGGGTTTGAGCTGATTCTCACTGCCATGTTTATGCCAGTTTAGACACACTTGATTCCCTTATGGTGACATATCAATACATAGGTTTTAAGATTCTTACTAGTCAGATATATACCTCTGCGCAGAATATTGGGTTTTGCATCCCTTTCACTGATGTAGGTGTAGGTCTTGTCTATTCCGTATTTTGATTTTGGAATGGTACTTGTACTAATATCAAACTCTGGTTCTATGCATCACCCCACCTCTCCTTCCTCCTTAAGCAGGCATAAGTGTGTTTTCTAAATGTGAGACGCTCTTCCCTTTCCTAACTCAGTTCATGTGTAGCCATGTTACAGAAAATTCATAAGTGCTATCTTATGATAAGTTTGTTTTTCTGTGTGACTTATTTCACTTAGAATCATCGTACCTGAATCCACTCATTTTGCTGCTACTGGTCTTATGACATTGATTTCATGGCTGAGGGATATTCTATCGTACGTAAGTACCACAATTTTTTGAACCATTTTTATCTTTCCTGGAATACTTAAGGTGTACCCAAGTTGAGGTTCTTGTAAGCAGTGCATTCCTAAATTTTGGGGTGGCTCTATCTTATTGATTTTCAGTTTTCCCAAGGTATATTCCCTAGACTGGAAGTGCCCTTGGCTCTGTAGCTCTGTTGTTTACTTGTTTTAGGGAACACAATGCACTCCTCCATAGAGGCAGTTGGCAATTTACATCCCGCCCATCAGCATAACAAGGCTCCATGTTCTCCAGGGCCTCTCTAGGATTTCTGGTTTTTACACATTTTGTGGATGTCCCTTTTGACTGGTGGGAAGTGATACTATTTTGCTGTGCAGATTTGCATTGCCCACTTGCTTGCTTGGCCAAAAAGGGCGTATGCGTTTTCTCCTGAATATATTCAGGAGAAAACGCATACGCCCTTTTTGGCCAAGTGCATCATTTTCTAAGTTGTGCCAATCTTCCTGTGCTTTACAGTTGATTCCAACGAACCACTTGAAATCTGTTTCCTGCTATTCTGCCTCGCTTAGAAGGTTGCCTCGTTGCCTTCCCTTAACAGATTTTTTGGACGATAGTTGTCCTTTATTACTGTGCCAGTTTGTGAATTGCTGTGCCCTTTAGCTCCATTTTCTAACTCGTTTTTTGTGAGCTGACCACAAGTCCAAAATTTTGGTTCAAGACCTATACTTGTTCAGGGCGGGTGGCTGAGACTTTGGTTAATTCTTCTTCCTGCCGGGAATTTAGAGTGACATGTGCCCGTCCAAATGCCTAACAGCTACTCTTTCATTGGTTCCCCCTTTTCCCTTTCATCCTCTTCCAAATTGGCAACCGGAGCAAACCAGGAGGTTAAAGGGGCTGTCTCTCCAAGTTGGGAGATTGATAGTTAAGCAGTTGGAAAGTCAAACCGGAGCACCAGGAGAGGGACAATTAGTTGGGTTTTAGAAACCTTTCGTATTCACTGTGTGTCCATTCTCTAAGTTTCCTGTACATGTTATAGCTGTAGTAATATTCCCTTCAACATGGAGAGTTGGGAACCATGGAATGGGTGCCACACATTATTGGTTTCAAGGGTCTGCATTTGCTAACCCAAATTCACCAATCCTCTCAGTCCCAAGTGTCCAGCCTTATGCCACATCCAGCTGTCGTTGTACACAGGGTCATTCAAGGTTTCATCAGAGACCCTGAAGGAATTGTAAAGAATTTCCCTGTTTTGTTGTTTTGTTTTTGAAATTCTTTTATAGTGGGTTTGAGCTGATTCTCACTGCCGTGTTTATGCCAGTCTAGACACACTTGTTTCCCTTACGGTGCTATATCAATACATAAGTTTTAAGATTCTTACTAGTCAGATATATTCCTCTGTGTGAAGTATGGGGTCTTGATAACCTTTCAGTGAGGAAGGTGTAGATCTTGTCTATTCTGTATTTGGTTTCTGGAATGGTGCCTGTACTTACATCAAACTCTGGTTTTATGCAACACCCCACCTCTCCTTCCCCCTTAAGCAGGCGTAAGAGTGTTTTATAAATGTGAGACTCTGTTCTCTTTCCTAACTCAGTTCATGTGTAGCCATGTTTACAGAATTTTCATAAGTGATATCTTATGATAAGATTCTTTTTCTGTGTGACTTATTTCACTTAGAATCATCATATCTGAATCCATTCATTTTGCTGCTACTGGTCTTATGACATTGATTTCATAGCTGAGGGATATTCCATCATAACGTAAGTACCACAATTTTTTGAACCATTTTTATCTTTCAAGGAGTATTTAAGGTGTACCCAAGTAGAGGTTCTTGTCAGCAGTGCAGCCCTAAATTTTGGGGTGGCTCTGTCTTATTGATTTTCAGTTTTCCCAAGGTATATTCCCTAGACTGGAAGTGCCCTTGGCTCTGTAGCTCTGTTGTTTACTTGTTTTACAGAACACAATGCACTCCTGCAGAGAGGCAGTTGGAAATTTACATGCCTTCCTTCAGCATAACAAGGCTCCCTGTTCTCCGGGGCCTGTCTTGCCTTTCTGGTTTTTACACATTTTTCCGATGTCCCTTTTTACCGGTGGGAAGTGCTACTACTTTGTTGTGGAGATTTGCATTGCCCGCTTGCTTGCTTGGCCAAAAAGAGTGTATACGTTTTCTCCTGAATATATACACGAGAAATCACATACGCCCTTTTTGGCTAAGTGCATCATTGTCGAAGTTGTGCCACTCATCCTGTGCTTTAAAGGCGATTCGAACGTACGTCTTGAAATCTGTTTCCTGCTATTCTGCCTCGCTTTCAAGTCCACCTCGTTGCCTTCCCTCATCAGATTTTTGGACGATAGTTGCCCTTTATTACTCTGCCAGTTTGTGAATTGCTGTGCCCCTGAGCTCCATTTTTTAACTCGTTTTTTCTGAGATGAACGCAAGTACAATATTTTGGTTCAGGACCTGTTTCCCGGTGGGTGGCTGAGACTTTGTTCAATTCTTCTTCCTCCCGGGAATTAACAGTGAGATATGCCCGTCCAAATACCTAACAGCTACTCTCTCATTGGTTCTCCCTCTTCCCATTCATCCTCTGTGAAATTGGCAACCTGTGCGAAACAGGAGGTTAAAGGTGCTGTCTCTCCAGGTTGAGAGATTGATAGTAAAGCAGTTGGAAATTCAAACCAGAGCGCCAGGACAGGGACTATTCGTTGAGTTTTAAAGACCTTTTGTATTCACAGTGTATCCATTCTCTAGGTTTCCCGTACATGTTATAGCTGTAGTAATATTCCCTTCAACCTGGAGAGTTGGGACCCATGGAATGGGTGCCATGAATTATTGCTTTAAAGGGTCTGCATTTGCTCACCCAATCTCACCAATCCTCTCAGTCCCATGTGTCCAGCCTTATGCCACATCCAGCTGTCGTTGTAGATAGGGTCATTCCAGGTTTCATCAGAGACCCTGAATAAATTGTAAAGAATTTCCCTGTTTTTTTTGTTTTGTTTTTGAAATTCCTTTTAATAGTGGGTTTCACCTGATTCTCACTGCCATGTTTATGCCAGTCTAGAAACACTTGTTTCCCTTACGGAGACATATCAATACATAGGTTTTAAGATTCTTACTAGTCAGATATATTCCTCTGTGGGAAATATGGGGTTTTGAGTCCCTTTCACTGAGGAAGGTGTAGGTCTTCTCTATTCCATAGTTGCTTTATGGAACAGTACCTGTGCTTATATCAAACTCTGGTTTTATGCATCACCCCACCTCTCCTTCCCCCTTAAGCAGGCATAAGAGTGTTTTCTAAATGTGAGACTCTCTTCTCTTTCCTAACTCAGTTCATGTGTAGCCATGTTTACAGGATCTTCATAAGTGATATCTTATGATACGTTTCTTTTTCTGTGTGACTTATTTCACTTAGAATCTTCGTACTTGAATCCACTCATTTTGCTGCTTCTGGTCTTATGACATTGACTTCAAGGCTGAGGGATATTCCATCGTATGTAAGCACCACAATTTTTTGAACCATTTTTATATTTCCAGGGATATGTAAGGTGTACCCAAGTTGAGGTTCTTGTAAGCAGTGCAGCCCTAAATTTTGGGGTGGCCCTGTCTTATTGATTTTCAGTTTTCCCAAGGTATATTCCCTAGACTCGAAGTGCCCTTGGCTCTGTAGCTCTGTTGTTTACTTGTTTTAGGGAACACAATACACTCCTCCACAGAGGCAGTTGGCAATTTACATCCCGCCCATCAGCATAACAAGGCTCCCTGTTCTCCAGGGCCTGTCTTGCCTTTCTGGTTTTTACCCATATTGTGGATGCCCCTAATGACCGGTGGGAAGTGATAATTCTTTGTAGTGCAGATTTGCATTGCCCGCTTGCTTGCTCGGCCAAAAAGGGCGTATGGGTTTTCTCCTGAATATATTCAGGAGAAAACATATACGCCCTTTTTGGCCAAGTGCATCATTGTCGAAGTTGTGCCCCTCTTCCTGTGCTTTAAAGGCGATTCCAACATACCTCTTGAAATCTGTTTCCTGCTATTCTGCCTCGCTTTCAAGTCCGCCACGTTGCCTTCCCTCAACAGACTTTTGGACGATAGTTGCCCTTTATTACTCTGCCAGTTTGTGAATTGCTGTGCCCCTGAGCTCCATTTTTAACTAGTTTTTTGTGAGCTGAATGCAAGTCCAATATTTTGGTTCAGGACATATATTGGTTTTCGGTGGGTGGCTGAGACTTTGGTTAATTCTTCTTCCTCCCGGGAAATAAGAGTGACATGTGCCCGTCCAAATGCCTAACAGCTACTCTCTCATTGGTTCTCCCTATTCCCTTTCATCCTCTGCCAAATTGGCCATCTGTGCGAACCAGGAGTTTAAAGGTGCTGTCTCTACAACTTGGGAGATTGATAGTAAAGCAGTTGGAAAGTCAAACGGGAGCACCAAGAGAGGGACTATTCGTTGAGTTTTAGAAACCTTTCGTATTCACAGTGTGTCCATTCTCTAGGTTTCCCATACATGTTATAGCTGTAGTAATATGCCCATTAACCAGGAGAGTTGGGACCCATGGAATGGGTGCCATGCTTTATTGTTTTAAATGGTCTGCGTTTGCTCAACCAATCTCACCAATCCTCTCAGTCCCATGTGTCCAGCCTTATTCCACATCCAGCAGTCATTGTAGATAGGGTCATTCCAGGTTTCAACAGAGACCCTGAAGGAATTGTAAAGAATTTCCCTGTTTTTTTTGTTTTGTTTATGAAATTCCTTTTTAAATTGGGTTTGAGCTGATTCTCGCTGCCATGTTTATGCCAGTCTAGACACACATGATTCCCTTACGGAGACATATCAGTATATAGGTTTTAAGTTTCTTACTAGTCGGATATATTCCTCTGTGGGAAATATGGGATTTTGAGTCCCTTTCACTGAGGAAGGTGTAGGTCTTGTCTATTCCATAGTTGGTTTTTGGAACGGTACCTGTGCTTATATCAAACTCTGGTTTTATGCATCACCCCACCTCTCCTTCCCCCTTAAGCAGGCATAAGAGTGTTTTCTAAATGTGAGACTCTGTTCTCTTTCCTAACTGAGTTCATGTGTAGCCGTGTTTACAGGATCTTCATAAATGATATCTTATGATAAGTGTCTTTTTCTGTGTGACTTATTTCACTTAGAATCATCGTACCTGAATCCACTCATTTTGCTGCTACTGGTTTTATGACATTGATTTCATGGGTGAGGGATATTCCATCGTACGTAAGTACCACAATTTTTTGAACCATTTTTATCTTTCCTGGGATATTTAGGGTGTACCCAAGTTGAGGTTCTTGTAAGCATTGCAGGCCTAAATTTTGGGGTGGCTCTGTCTTATTGATTTTCAGTTTTCCCAAGGTATATTCCCTAGACTTGAAGTGCCCTTGGCTCTGTAGCTCTGTTGTTTACCTGTTTTAGGGAACACAATGCACTCCTCTAGAGAGGCAGTTGGCAGTTTACTTGAGGGCCATCAGCATAATAAGGCTCAATGTTCTCCAGGGCCAGTCTTGCCTTTCTTGTTTTTACCCATTTTGTGGATGTCCCTTCTGACTCGTGGGAAGTGGTACTTCTTTGTAGTGCAGTTTTGCATTGCCCGCTTGCTTGCTTGGCCAAAAAGGGCGTATGCGTTTTCTCCTGAATATATTCAGGAGAAAACGCATACGCCCTTTTTGGCCAAGTGCATCATTTTCGAAGTTGTGCCCCTATTCCTGTAATTTAAAGGTGATTCGAAAGTACCTCGTGAAATGTGTTTCCAGCTATTCTGCCTCGCTTTCAAGTCCGCCTCGTTGCCTTCCCTCATCAGATTTTTGGATGATAGTCGTCCTTTATTACTCTGCCAGTTTGTGAATTGCTCTTCGCTATAGCTCCATTTTTTAACTCGTTTTTTGTGAGCTGAACGCAAGTCCCATATTTTGGTTCAGGACCTATACTGGTTCCCGGTGGGTGGCTGAGACTTTAGTTAATTCTTCTTCCTCCCAGGAAATAAGAGTGACACGTGCCCGTCCAAATGCCTAACAGCTACTCTCTCATTGGTTCTCCCTCTTACCTTTCATCCTTTGCCAAATTGGCAACCTGTGTGTACCAGGAGGTTAAAGGTGCTGTCTCTCCAAGTTGGGAGATTGATAGTAAAGCTGTTAGAAAGTCAAACTGGAGCACCAGGAGAGGGACTATTCGTTGAGATTTAGAAACCTTTCATATTCACAGTGTGTCCATTCTCTAGGTTTCCCATACATGTTATAGCTGTAGTAATATTCCCTACAACCTGGAGAGTTGGGACCCTTGGAATGGGTACCATGCATTATTGCTTTAAAGGGTCTGCATTTGCTCACGAATCTCAACAATCCTCTCAGTCCCATGTGTCCAGCCTTATGCCACCTCCCGCTGTCGTTCTAGATAGGGTCATTCCAAGTTTCATCAGAGACCCTGAAGGAATTGTAAAGAATTCCGCTGTTTCTCTGTTTTGTTTTTGAAATTCCTTTCTATAGTGGGTTTGAGCTGATTCTCTCTGCCATCTTTATGCCAGTCTAGACACACTTGATTCCCTTACGGAGACATATCAATACATAGGTTTTAAGATTCTTACTAGTCAGATATATTCCTCTGCGGGAAATATGGGGTTTTGAGTCCCTTTCACTGAGGAAGGTGTAGATCCTGTCTATTCCATACTTGGTTTTTGGAACGGTACCTGTGCTTATATCAAACTCTGGTTTTATGCATCACCCCACCTCTCCTTCCCCTTTAAGCAGGCATAAGAGTGTTTTCTAAATGTGAGACTCTTTTCTCTTTCCTAACTCAGTTCATGTGTAGCCATGTTTACAGGATCCTCATAAGTGATATCTTATGATACGTTTCTTTTTCTGTGTGACTTATTTCACTTAGAATCATCATACCTGAATCCACTCATTTTGCTGCTACTGGTCTTATGACATTGATTTCATGGCTGAGGGATATTCCATCGTACGTAAGTACCACAATTTTTTGAACCATTTTTATATTTCCTGGGATATTTAAGGTGTACCCACGTTGAAGTTCTTGTAAGCAGTGCAGCCCTCAATTGTGCGGTGGCTCTGTCTTATTGGTTTTCAGTTTTCCCAAGGTATATTCCCTAGACTGGAAGTGTCCTTGGTTCTGTAGCTCTGTTGTTTACTTGTTTAAGGGAACACAATGCACTCCTCCAGAGAGGCAGTTGGCAATTTACATCCCGCCCATCAGCATAACAAGGCTCCCTGTTCTCCAGGGCCTGTCTTGAATTTCTGGTTTTTACCCTTTTTGTGGATGTCCCTTTGAACACGTGGGAAGTGATACTTCTTTCTAGTGCAGACTTACATTGTCCGCTTGCTTGCTTGGCCAAAAAGAGCGTATGTGTTTTCTCCTGAATATACTCAGGAAAAAACGCATACGCCCTTTTTGGCCAAGTGCATCATTGTCGAAGTTGTGCCCCTCTTCCTGTGCTTTAAAGGCAATTCCAACGTACCTCTTGAAATCCGATTCCTGCTATTCTGCCTCACTTTCAAGTCCGCCTCGTTGCCTTCCCTCAACAGATTTTTGGATGACAGTTGTCCTTTATTACTCTGCCAGTTTTTGAATTGCTGTGCCCCTGAGCTCCGTTTTTTAACTGTTTTTTTCTGAGCTGTACGCAAGTCCAATATTTTGGTTCAGGACATATACTGGTTCCTGGTGGGTGGCTGAGACTTTGGTCAATTCTTCTTCCTCCCGGGAAATAAGAGTGACATATGCCCGTCCAAATGCCTAACAGCTACTCTCTCAATGGTTCTCCCTCTTCCCATTCATCCTCTGCGAAATTGGCAACCTGTGTGAAACAGGAGGTTAAAGGTGCGGTCTCTCCAGGTTGGGAGATTGATAGTAAAGCAGTTGGAAAGTCAAACCGGAGCACCAGGAGAGGGACTATACGTTGAGTTTTAGAGACTATTCGTATTCAGAGTGTGTCCATATTCTAGGTTTCCCATACATGTTATAGCTGTAGTAATATTCCCTTCACGCTGGAGAGTTGGGACCCATGGAATGGGTGCCATGCATTATTGCTTTAAAGGGTCTGCATTTGCTCACCCAATCTCACCATTCCTCTCAGTCCTATGTGTCCAGCCTTATGCCACATACAGCTGTCATTGTAGATAAGGTCATTCCAGGTTTCATCAGAGACCCTGAAGGAATTGTAAAGAATTTCCCTGTTTTTTGTTTTTCAAATTCCTTTTTATAGTCGGTTTGAGCTGATTCTCGCTGCCATGTTTATGCCAGTGTAGGCGCACTTGATTCCCTGAAAGAGACAGATCAATACATAGGTTTTAAGATTCTTACTAGTCAGATATATTCTTCTGCGGGAAATATGGGGTTTTGAGTCCCTTTCCCTGAGGAAGGTGTAGGTCTTGTCTATTCCATACTTGGTTTTTGGAACTCTACCTGAGCATATATCAAACTCTGGTTTTATGGATCACCCCACCTCTCCATCCCTCTTAAGCAGGCATAACTGTGTTTTCTAAATGTGAGACTCTGTTCTCTTCCCTAACTCAGTTCATGTGTAGCCATGTTTATAGGATCTTCATAAGTGATATCTTATAATATGTTTCTTTTTCTGTGTGACTTATTTCACTTAGAATCATCATACCTGAATCCACTCATTTTGCTGCTACTGGTCTTATGACATTGATTTCATGGCTGAAGGATATTCCATCATACGTAAGTACCACAATTTTTTGAACCATTTTAATATTTCCTGTGATATTTAAGGTGTACCGAAGTTGAGGTTCTTGTAAGCAGTGCAGCCCTAAATTTTGGGGTGGTTCTGTCTTATTGATTTTCAGTTTTCCCAAGGTATATTCCCTTGACTGGATGTGTCCTTGGCTCTGTAGCTCTGTTGTTTACTTGTTTTAAGGAACACAACGCACTCCCCCAGAGAGGAAGTTGGCAATTTACATCCCGCCCATCAGCATAACAAGGCTCCCTGTTCTCCAGGGCCTGTCTTGCCTTTCTGGTTTTTACACATTTTGTGGATGTCCCTTTTGACCGGTGGGAAGTGATACTTCTTTTTAGTGAAGATTTTCATTGCCCACTTGCTTGCTTAGCCGAAAAGGGCGTATGCGTTTTCTCCTGAATATATTCAGGAGAAAATGCAAACGCCCTTTTTAGCCAAGTGCATCATTGTCGAAGTTGTGCCCCTCTTCCTGTGCTTTAAAGGCTATTCCAATGTACCTCTTGAAATCTGTTTCCTGCAATTCTGCCTCCCTTTCAAGTTTGCCTCATTGCCGTCCCTCAACAGAATTTTGGACGATTGTTGCCCTTTATTACTCTGCCAGTTTGTGAATTGCTGTGCCCCTGAGCTCCATATTTATCTCGTTTTTTCTGAGCTGAACGCAAGTCAAATATTTTGGTTCAGAACATATACTGGTTCCCGGTGTGTGGCTGAGACTTTGGTCAATTCTTTTTCCTCCCTGGAAATAAGAGTGACATATGCCCGTCCAAATGCCTAACAGCTACTCTCTCTTTGGTTCTTCCTTTTTCGTTTCATCCTCTGCCAAATTGGCAACCTGTGAGAACCAGTAGATTAAAGGGTCTGTCTCTCCAAGTTGGGAAATTGATAGTAAAGCAGTTGGAATGTCAAACCGGAGCACCAGGAGAGCGACTATTAGTTGAGTTTTAGAGACCTTTCGTATTCACAGTGTGTCCATTCTCTAGGTTTCCCGTACATGTAATAGCTGTAGTAATATTCCCTTCAACCTGGAGAGTTGGGACCCATGGAATGGGTGCCCCTCATTATTGCTTTAAAGTGTCTGCATATGCTCACCCCATCTCACCAATCCTCTCAGTCCCAAGTGTCCAGCCTTATGCCACATCCAGCTGTCATTGTAGATAGGGTCATTCTAGGTTTCATCAGAGACCCTGAAGGAATTGAAAGAAATTTCCCTGTTTTTTTGTTTTGTTTTTGAAATTCCTTTTTATAGTGGGTTTGAGCTGATTCTCACTGTCATGTTTTTCCAGTCTAGACACACTTGATTCCCTTATGGAGACATATCAATACATAGGTTTTAAGATTCATACTTTTAAGATATATTACTCTGTCGTGAATATGGGGTGTTGAGTCCCTTTCACTGAGGAAGGTGTAGGTTTTGTCTATTTCATATTTGGTTTTTGCGACGGTACCTGTACTAATATCAAACTCTGATTTTATGCATCACCCCACCTCTCCTTCCCCCTTAAGCAAGCATAAGCGTTTTTTTTTTTTTAAATGTGAGTTTCTCTTTTCTTTCCTAACTCAGTTCATGTGTAGCCATGTTTACTGGATCTTCATAAGTGATATCTTATGATAAGTTTCTTTTTCTGTGTGACTTATTTCACTTAGAATTATCGTACCTGAATCCACTCATTTTGCTGCTACTGGCCTTATGACATTGATTTCATGGCTGAGGGATATTCCATCATACGTAAGTACCACAGTTTCTTGAACCATTTTTGTCTTTCCTGGGATATTTAATGTGTACCCAATTTGAGATTTTTGTAAGCATTGCAGCCCTGAATTTTGGTGTGGATCTGTCTTATTGATTTTCAGTTTTCCCAAGGTATATTCCCTAGACTGGAAGTGACCTTGGCTCTGTAGCTCTGTTGTTTACTTGTTTTAGGGAACACAATGCACTCCTCCAGAGAGGCAGTTGGCAATTTACATCCCGCCCATCAGCATAACAAGGCTCCAAGTTCTCCAGGGCCTGTCTTGCCTTTCTGGTTTTTACCCATTTTTTGGATGTCCCTTTTGACTGGTGGGAAGTGATACTTCTTTGTAGTGCAGATTTGCATTGCCCGCTTGCTTGCTTGTCCAAAAAGGGCATATGTGTTTTTTCCTGCATATATGCACGTGAAAACTCATATGCCGTTTATGGCCATTTCCATAATTTTCGAAGTTGTAATGCTTTCCCTGTGTTTAAAGGCGATTCCAATGTACCTCTTGAAATCTATTTCATGCCATTCTGCCTCATTTTCCCTTCCGCCTCGTGGCTTTCCCTCAACAGATTTTTCGAAGAGAGTAGTCCTTTATAACTCTGCAGGTTAGTGAATTGCTGTGGCCCTGAGCTCCATTTTTCAAGTCGCGTTTTTGTGATCTGACCCCAAATCAACAGTTTTGCTTCTGGACTTATACTGGTTTTGGGGGGAAGCCTGAGACTTTGGTTAATTCCTCTTTGTGACGGAAAATTAGAGAGACATGTGGCCGTCCAAATGCCTACAGCTACTCTGTCATTGGTTCTCTCTCTTCCCTTATATCCTCTGCACAATTTGCCAACTGTGCGTACCAGGAGGATATAGGGGCTGACTTTCCAAGTTGGGAGATTGATAGTAAAGCAGTTGGAATGTCAAACTGGAGCACAAGGAGAGAAGAAAGTAGTAGAGTTTTAGAAACCTTTCACCATCAGATGGTTTCCATTCTCTAGGTTCCCATACACGTTATAACTCTAGTGATATTCCCTTCTACCTGGAGAGATGGGAACCATGGAATGGGTGGCAGGCATTATTGCTTTAAAGGGTCTGCATTTTTTCACCCAATCTCACCAATCCTCTCAGTCCCAAGTGACCAGCCTTATGCCACATCCAGCTGTCATTGTAGATACGGTCATTCCAGGTTTCATCAGAACCCCTGAAGGTATTGTGTAAGAATTTTACTGTTTTTATGTTTTGTTTAGAAATTCATTTTTATAGGGGGCTTGAGCTGATTCTCACTGCCATGTTTATGTCGTTCTAGACACACTTGGTTCCCTTATGGAGACATATCAATACATAGGTTTTAAAATTCTTACTAGTCAGATATATTTCTCTGAGGGGAATAGGGATGTTGAGTTCCGTTCACTGAGGAAGGAGTAGGGCTTGTCTCTTCAGTTTTTGGTTATGGAACGGTACCTGTGCTAATATCAATCTTATGTTTTGTGTATCTCCCCACCTCTCTTTCCCCTTAAGCAAGCGTTAGATTGTTTTCTAAATCTGATACTCTGTTATCTTCCCTAAATCAGTTCATATGTAGCCATGTTTACATTCCCTTCATAAGTGATATCTTATGTCAGAATGCACAATGGCCGTTCTCATAATACTGCTCCATGACCCCTGTCATCACAATGCACCATGCCCTGGTTATCAAAATGCTCCATGTCCCTTGTCATCACAATTCTCCACGTCCTTGTCATCACAATGCTATATGACACTTCTCAGCAATATGTTACATGCTCTTGTCATCACAATTCTCCATCCACTTGACATTGCAATGCTCCATGCACTTGTCATCACATTGCTCCATACACATGTCATCACAAAGCTCCATGCCCTTGTCATCACAATCCTCCATGACCCCTGTCATCACAATGCTCCCTGACACATGTCATCACAATGCTTCATGCCCCTTGTCATTGCAGTGCTCCATGATGCTCGATATCACAATTACCCAAGGTCTTCTTATTACAATGCTCCATGGCCAATATCATCACAATGCTCCATGACCACTATCATCACAACACTCCATGACACCTGACAACACAATGATTCAGGACTCTTGTCTTCACAGTGTTCCATTCCCTAGTCATCACACTGCTCCATGACACCTGTCATCACAATACTCCATGAACATTTTCAGCCCAATGTTCCATGACCCTTGTCATCACAATGATCCATGTCCTTGTCATCCCTATGCTCCATGACCACTGTTTTCACAATGCTCTGTGACGCTTGTCATCACAGTGCTCCATGACACCTGTCATCACAATGCTCCATGCCTTTGTCAGCAAAATGCTACAAGACCTTGTCATTACAATGCTCTATTTGCTTCTCATCACAATCCTCCATGAAACTTGGGATCACATTGCTTCATGCCCCTGTCATCACAATGCTCCATTCTCCTTGAAATCAAAATGATCCATGACCTCTGTCATCACAATGCTCCAAACCATTGTGATCACAATGTTCCATAACACTTGTCATCACAACGCTCCATGATGCCTGTCATCACAATACTCCATGCCCTTTTCATCGCAATGCTCCATGACATTTGTCATCACAATTCTCAATACACTTGTCATCACAATGCTCCCTGACACTTGTCATCAGAATGTTCCTTGAACCATGTAAGGAAAAGGCTCCATGCCTCTTTCATAACAATGCCCCATGCCGTTTTCATCACAATGCTCCATGCCATTGTCATCAAAATACTCCACAAGCTTGTCATCAGAATGCTCCATGACCCTTGTCATCACAGTTCTCCATGCGATTGTCAGCACAATGCTCCTTGACCCTTGTCATCACAATGCTCCAAGCCATTGTCATCACAATGCTGCATTACCTTTGTCATCAGAATCCTCCATGACACTTGGCATCACAATGCTCCATGCCATTGTCATCAGATCGGGCCTGTACATATATCATCAGAATGCTCCCTGACACCTCTCTTCACAATACTGCATGACCTGGTCATCACAATGCTCCATGCCCTTGTCATCACAATGCGCCATTCCAACTGTCATCGCAATAATCCATGAAACATATTAGACCAATGTTCCATGCTCTTGTCATCACAATGCTCCATGCTCTTGTTATCACAATTCTTCATGACCCCTGTCATCACAATGCTCCATGACACTTGTCAGTATGTTCCTTGAACCCTGTCATGACAAGGCTCCATGCCTTTTTCATGACAATGTTCCATGCCCTTTCCATCACAGTGCTCCAAGACCCATGTAATCACAATGCTCCATGCGCTTGTCATCACAAAACTCAAGGACGCATGCCATCAGAATGCTCCTTGGTCTTCTCCTCACAATGTGCCATGCCCTTGTCATCACAGTGTTCCAAGACCCCTGTAATCACAATGCTCCATGCCCCTTTTCATCAGTATGCTCCATGAGACTTGTCATTACAAGGCTCCATGGTTTTTTCATCACAATGCTTCTCGACCTTGTCATGAAAATTTTCTATGGCCCTTGTCATCATAATGCTCCAAGCACTAATCATCAAAATGCCCCATTATATTTGTCCTCACATTTCTCCATTACATTTGGCTTCACAATGCTCCATGCCATTGTCATCACAATGGACCATGACATATGTCATCACAGTGCTCCCTGACACCTGTCTTCACAATATTCCTTGACCTTCTCATCACAATGCTCCATGCCCTTGTCATCACAATGCACCATGCCCAATGTCATCACAATAATCCATGAAATTTGTCAGAGCAATGCTCCATGCCCCTGTCAACACAATGCTCCATGCCCTTGTCTTCACAATGCTCCATGACCCCTGTCATCACAATGCTCAGTGACTCCTGTCATCACAATGATTCATAACGTTTGTCATCACAATTGTCCATGCCCGCATCATCACAAGGCTCTGTGACTTTTGTAACCACAATGTTCCAAGAACTTTTTATCACAATTCTCTGTGACCCTTGTCATCACAATGCTCCATGTCTTTCTCAGAACAATGGTCTGTGACCATTGTCATCACAGTCTGCCACACACATTTCATCACAGCCGACCACAAATTTTTCATTGCAATGCTCCATAAACCTTGTAATCACAATTGTCCATGGACTTCTCATCAAAATGCTCTCTCACCAGAGATATCACAATGTTCCATCACTAGTCATCACAATACTCCCTCACACCTGGAATCACAATGTTCCATGACCCTGTCATCACAGTGCTACATCCACTTCTCTGCACAATGTTCCATGACCCCTGACATCACAATGTTCCATAACCCCTGTAAGCAAAATGCTCCATGACCCTTTTCATCCCAAAGCTCCAAGACCCCTGACATCACAATGTTCTATAAACACTGCCATCACAATATTCCATTACAATTCTTATAAAATTGCTGCATGACCCATTCATCAAAATGCTCCTTGCCCTTCTCATCACAATGCACCATGCACTTGTCTTCAAAATGCTCCATGACTTGTCATCACAAAGCTCCATGTCCCATGGCATCACAATGCTCCATGTCACTGTCATCACAATGCTCCCTGAAACCTCTCATCACATTGCTCCATGTCCTTGTCATCACAAAGCTCCATGACACTTGTCATCACAATGCTCGATGCCCTTCTCATGACAATGCTCCATGCCCTTTTATTACAATCCTGCAAGACCCATGTATCACAGTGTTCCGTGCCCTTGTCATCACAATTATCCATGCCCACTCTCATCACAATAATCCATGAAACATTTCAGACCAATGTTCCATACCCTTCTCATCAAAATGCTCCATTACCCCTGTCATAAAAATGCACCATGACTCTTGGCATCACAATGTTCTACTACCTAGTCATCACAAGGTTCCATGACACATGTCATCTCAATGCTCAAGACCCCTGCAATCAAAATGCTGCATGCCCTTGTCATCACAAAGCTCCATGACGCATGTCATCAGAAAGTTCCATGGCCTTCTCATCACAATGCTCCATTCCCATGTCATCACAATGCTCCAAGACCCTTGTAATCACAGTGCTCCATGACCCTTTTCATCTCAATGCTCCATGAACCCTGTCATCACAATACACCATGCCCATCATCATAATGCTTCAGGCTATTGTCATCACAATGAAATCAATATTCTCCATGACCTCTGTCATCATAATGCTCCAAAACCTTGTGATCACAATGTTCAATAACACTTATCATCTCAAAACCCCATGACACTCATCATCACAATTATCCATGGTCTTCTCATCACAATGCTCCATGATCGTTGTCATCACAATGCTCAATACACTTGTCATCACAATGCTCCCTGACACTTGTCGTCAGTATGCTCCTTGAACCCTGTCATGACAAGGTTCCATGCCTTTTTCATCACAGTGATCCATGCCCTATTCATCACAATGCTCCAAGATCCCTGTAATCACAATGCTCCATGCCCTTGTCATTAAAAAGCTCCATGATGCATGTCATCAGCATGCTTCATGGCCTTCTCATCACAATGCTCCATGCCCTTCTCATCACAATGCTCCAAGACCCCTGTAATCACAATGCTCCATGCCCCTTTTCATCAGAATGTTCCATGAGACTTGTCATCACAATGATTAATGCGCTTGTCAGCACAATGCTCAATGACACATGTCATCACAATGCACCATGTGCTTGTCATCACAGTGCTCCACAATCTTGTCATCACAATGCTCCTTAAAATTTGTCATCACAATGCTCCCTGCCCTTCTCATCACATTGCACAACGCCCTTGCCATCAAAATGCTCCATGACCATTGTCATCACAAAGATCCATGACCCTTAGCATCACAATGCTCCATTTCATTGTCATCACAATGCTCCATGAACGCTCTCATCACATTGCTCCATGCCCTTGTCTTCACACAGCTCCATGACACATGTCATCAGAATGCTCCATGGCCTTCTCATCACAATGCTGCATGCCGTTGCCATCACAAGGCTCAATTACCCCTGTGATAACAATGCTCCATGACACCTGCCATCACGATGTTCCATGGTCCTGTCATCAAAAAGCTCCATGACCCTTCTCATCACAATGCTCCAATAACCCTGTAATCACAATACTCTATGCCTCTTTTCATCTCAATGATCCATGAACCCTGTCATCACAATGCACCATGCACATCATCATAATGCTTCATGCTATTGTCATCACAATGAAATCAAAATGCTCCATGACCTCTGTCATAACAATGCTCCAAACACTTGTGATCACAATATACAATATCACTTTTCATCACAATGTCCCATGACTCTCGTCATCACAATTATCAATGGTCTTCTCATCACAATGCTCCATGACCTTTGTTATCACAATGCTCAATACACTTGTCATCAAAATGCTCCCTGACACTTGTTGTCTGTATCCTCCTTGAAGCCTGTCATGACAAGTCTCCTTGTCTTTTTCATCACAATGATCCATGTCCTTTTCATCACAATGCTCCAAGACCCATGTAATCTCAATGCTCCATGCCCTTGTCATCACAAAGCTCAATGACGCATGCCATCAGAATGCTCCTTGGTCTTCTCCTCACAATGCTCCATGCCCTTCTCCTCACAATATTCGAAGACGCCTGTAATCACAATGCTCCATGGTTGTCCTCAAAAAACTCCATGACGCATGTCATCAGAATGCTAAATGGCCTTCTCATCACAATGCTCCATGCCCTAGTCATCACAGTGCTCCAAGACCCCAGTAATCACAATGCTCCATGACCCTTTTCATCAGAATGCTCTATGAGACTTGTCATCACAGGTCTCCATGGTCTTCTCATCACAATGCTCCAGGACCTTGTCATCACCATGCTCCATTCCCTTGTAATCACAATGCTCCATGACCTCTGTCATCACAATAATCCATGAACATTTTCAGCCCAATGCACCACGACCTACTCATCACAATGCTCCATGGCCAATATCATCACAATGCTCCATGACCACTGTCATCACAACACTCCATGTCACCTGAGAACACAATGATTCGGGACTCTTGTCATCACAATGCTCCATTCCCTAGTCATCACAATGCTCCATGAAACCTGTAATCAAAACACTCCCTGAATATTTTCAGCCCAGTGCTCCAAGACCCTTGTCATCACAATGATCCATGCCCTTGTCATCCCAATGCTCCATGACCCCTGTATTCACAATGCTCCGTGACGCTTATCATCACAGTGCTCCATGACACATGTCATCACAATGCTCCATGCCTTTGTCAGCAAAATGCTACATGACCTTGTCATTACAATGCTCTCTGCGCTTGTCATCACAATACTTCATTTCCATTGTCATCACAATCCTCCATGAACTTTGGGATCAGGTTGTTTCATGCCCTTGTCATCACAATGCTCCATGCTCCTTGAAATCAAAATGATCCATGATCTCTGTCATCACAATGCTCCAAACCATTGTGATCACAGTGTTCCATAACACTTGTCATCACAATGCTCCATGATGCCTGTCATCACAATACTCCATGCCCTTTTCATCGCAATGCTCCATGACCTTTGTCATCACAATTCTCAATACACTTGCCATCACAATGCTCCCTGACACTTGTCATCAGAATGCTCCTTGAAACCTGCCACGAAAAGGCTCCATGCCCCTTTCATCACAATTTCCCATGCCGTTTTCATCACAATGCTCCATTCCATTGTCATCAAAATAGTCCACAAGCTTGTCATCAGAATGCTCCATGCCATTGTCATCACAATTCTCCATGCACTTGTCAGCACAATGCTC